>NW_023270807.1:17559658-17601505 GCF_011800145.1 Mirounga leonina
AAAGAAAGAAAGAAAGAAAGAAAGAAAGAAAGAAAGAAAGAAAGAAAGAAAGAAAGGAAGGAAGGAAGGAGAGAGGGAGGGAGGGAGGGAGGAAGGAAAGAATCAGACTATTAGTAAGAAAGTAACAACTGGGATGACCATAAAAGGCATTATGCTAAGTGAGAGAAGTCCATCTCTAAAGGGTACACACTTTATGATTCCATTTATATGACATGGTAGAAAAGACAAAATCAATAGAGATAAAGAACAGATAAGTGATAGTCAGGGATTAGTGGTAGTGCAGGGGACGGAGGACAGAGGAACAGAATAAGGGAGATTTTTTGGAAATGTTCTATATCCTGATTGTGGTGGTAATTACATGAATCTGTTAATATATTTGAATCCATAAAAACACATACAAAAAGTTTATTGTATGTTATTTTTTAAATAAAAAAATTTTAAATTTGCCTACAATTTTGAGGGTGACAGATATGTTCATTATCTTAATTGTGGGGATGGTTTCATGGGAGTATATTTTCATCAAAATTTATGAAACCATATGTTTTAAGTATGTATAGTTAATCATATGTCAATTACACCCCAATACAAAAATGAAAAGTTAAAAAAAAGCTTGCCTATGAACATGAATTAGTGATAGCCAGTGATTTTTAAGTAGCACATCCAAAACAAACCAACCCACACCAAACTTCGGTTTTCATCTGAATAATGCAGACAAAAACAGAGTTTTTATTTTCTCTACTCAAGGAAACATCATGCTTTTCTTTGCTGTGCTTTCCTTGGGCTGAATCTGATAATTTGATTGAAAGTTACAGTCAGGTTTTCAGTCTCTTGACTCCTGGCTGACTCGATCCCAAAGCTACCATAATAAAATTAGCTAGAAATGGTTCTCCTGTGTGTACATCTTATACTTGAGACATACTTGGCTTGTTATTAATTAGTTGCTTTTTATGAGCATCTGAATAAGATAAATCTAGCCCAGAGACGGGGGAATGGATTTTACTGGGGATTTGATGAAGTAAAACAAAATTCCTCATTCTTTTATCCATTTTCCAATGATTGCTCGGTGATTGTTTACTTTGCTAACTGGATAAGTCACTGGTCTCATTCTGAAGATATTTACAAGCTAGTAGATAAAATGAGATATATTTACAAACATTTGTAATACAAATCAGAATGTGACACAAACAGAATAATGCAAATCAATTGCTCTGGAAGGATATTTCCCATCAATATGGTCAGGGAAAGCATTCCAGAAGAGAGCATATCTAAGTGGGGCTTTGGAGGCTAAGCAAATAAAGGCAGAAAGAAGAAAAAAGCAATTGTTTAGGAAATTAAGGCTGAAAAATATTGGGAATTAATGCTGGAAAGCATTTGAGGTAAACTTTGGTCACAGTAAATGTCAGCCAAAAGCCCCTTGACTATATCCTGAAGGCAATGAGGCGTCATAGAAGGAAGAATTCTGAGCTGGAAAGTGGCATGAACTAAGTGGGATATGGATGATCAGGCCATGGAAGTGTTTCGAACACAAATAATGGCAGAGGGGCTGAAGTCAGTGAAACTGGTTTAGAAGCCCAGAGAAGTACCTGGGTCTAAGGGTAGAGACCACCAGCTTTCAAATATTTTTAGCAGAAGAACATACAAAACTGCAGTCTTAGACATCATCTCAATATCCTCACTTACTCGTCGTAAAGAAATAGTTGTGCTATAATGTGCCAGGTTTTTCTACACTCTGAAGATACAGTGCTGAACTCAGCAGAATTCCAGTCCCTTTTGGAACTTAGGTTCTAAGGTGGGGGGAGGGGACAGAGCCCAGAGACAAATACACTGATACCCTGATGCCATGTGGCAGTAAGTGCCATGAAGACCAAAGTGAGGTTGGCAGACAGAGAGTGACTGACGATGGAGCAGGGCTGGGAATGGTAGACTGAGTGATGCAGAAAAGGCCTCTCTGAGGAGGAGACATTTGGGAAGAAATCTGAGTGGAAGGATGAATGAGTCATGTGAATTTCAGGAGGAAGAGTATCCCAGGCATAGAAATAGCAAGGACAACAGAGTTTATTTGGATTTGGGGGCCAGGAGTAGCCCTGGCTCCCTCAGTCTCTTTTCAGCCTGGCAGCCCTTGAGAACCCCCTATGAACTGCATGGATCCAAGGAATGGTCAGTTCTCTGACCATCTCTCTCCCACAGCCAGGTCACAGGAATGATAAAGAAGGGGGAAAGCCTGGCTGGGAAGTCAGTAGAATAAACACACGGAAACCCTTCTCTCTTGGTGGTGTCTCAGGGTGTTCCAAAATGAACAAGTGAGCTGGATTAGTCAACATATTAGAAAGACTTGTGAGGGTCCCATACACATCTGGTCAGACCTAGTTAATTTCTCAGTTCCTCAATGTCTATACTTCTAAAATATTGTTCTTCTCTCAAGATATTTGTCTTCTTTCTATCTTCCATCTGTTCTCCTCTAATTTAGACTCCGTAAATCTCATTCTGACAGAGCCTCACGTCCTAGAGATGGTTTTGAAAATTATGAAGAATAATTGAAGGAAAAATGCTGAAGAAAACTTTTCAAGATAATTCCTCAGCTAGCCTGTTTCGCAAGGTATAGTGAAACCTAAAATGTAGTAATCTAGTAAATGTGAACACGAAGGCTGGCTCAAAATCATAAATTGTCATTAGAAGTTTTTGTCTACACCATGTTTTACATCTGGCTGTAAAACTTATTCCTTAAAATAACCTTGATGAAGTATTTAGTTAGTTTTGGTTAACCACTGAGGAAATTAAAGGACAAAGTTCCTTTAAATAATCGGACAGGGCGCCTCGGTGGCTCAGGTTGTTAAGCGTCTGCCTTCGGCTCAGGTCATGATCCCGGGGTCCTGGGATCGAGCCCCGCATTGGGCTCCCTGCTCTGTGGGAAGCCTGCTTCTCCCTCTCCCACTCCCCCTGCTTGTGTTCTCTCTCTCGTTGTGTCTCTCTCTGTCAAATAAATAAAATCTTTAAAAAAAAAAATTTAAATAAATAAATAAATAATCGGACAAATCTGGGACAAAATATCCAACTCTGCATGTATTGCTTTTCAAAATATATACTTGGGAATCCCATGGTCCAGAACACTGAACATATATCTCCACAGATCTGTCCTATATAAAGACACTTTCATAGGTATTTAAAGGATATCTGCCCTGCAAAACTAAAATTAATAATAATATACTTGACCTCAGAAGGTATTCCCCTTTGTGCAGAAAAAACTGTCCAGGACTTGGAATTAAAGGAAAAAAGTGACTACAGAACTGATCGATGCCATACCAGAGCCTTTTCAAATAGGCCCATGCAAGGTTTATCAAATTCTCTGGAGCATAATTTTATATATATATTTATATTATATAATATATTTATTATAATATATAATATATAATAAAATATAAATACAATATATATAAAATATATATAAAAGTGTATATATATATTTAATATTAATTAGGCCTAGTCTTGGTAATTTGCAGAGGATTGGTAAGCTGCAAATTATTTTTCTCCAGTACAGATGCAAATGGTGTCTGTACACACGTAACCTCAAAGGTTACAGCTTTGTTGCCCTATGTCCAATGTGGCAAACGTATTTCAGCTGGCGATGTGATCCGTTTCTCTCAAATACTCTTCTCTGTAACACTGATCTTTTCATTACGGTAACCTCAAATGCTCTTTAAACCAGCTTTGCCGTCTTCCTGGTACCCTCACTAGTGAGTTAAAGAACTTGTTGACGGGGCGCCTGGGTGGCTCAGTGGGTTAAGCGACTGCCTTCAGCTCAGGTCATGATTCCAGGGGCCTGGGATGGAGCCCCGCATCGGGCTCCCAGCTCCGCGGGAAGCCTGCTTCTCCCTCTCCCACTCCCCCTGCTTGTGTTCCCTCTCTCACTGTCTCTCTCTCTGTCAAATAAATAAATAAAATCTTTAAAAAAAAAAAAAGAACTTGTTGACGAATCCTCATTATATGTTTTCCCAAGAGCCACAGTTTGTGCTTTTTGAGAAGTATACTATGACAGTTTGAATTCAAGTTTCATGAGGATAACTAATCTGTGGCCTTAATTAAACATTTGTTGTCAGGCGTTGGATATCTCACATCAAAACATGGGATTTCCCTGGCCATTTCCACCAACTATCTGGTTTAACTCCAGTAATGATGATTCTAACGTATTTTATAAAACGTTGCATTATCACGCCCGTGCACTTAACTGCTTTCCACAGCTGCGTGGCTTTGGTATCAGACTAATTTCCTGCCCCAAATTAATAAGTGGTTATAAATATCTACTTTTTTAATTCAAATGTGTGTTAGCATTTTTGGAATTCTTTTAGAGGCTCTCTTAGCTGAGGAATTTTTTTTCTGGTAAATCACAATAATGAATGCAAGAGTTAAATCTTTTTCTCTTTTTCCAGTGGATTATTCTGTGTCTCTATGAGAGCCCAATATTTTAAAAAGAGGATGTCAAAAACTACACTCTCAAAAAAAAAGCAAAAACCAAAAAACTCCATTCTCACCACTCCTCTGTAGGAGACTTGGCTCTACCCTTCATGGAAATGGGAGAGGAGTCTTTTGCATAGGTTCATTTGAAGTTTAATTCAAACTTACTGAGTAGTATTACCCTCTAATAAAGCAAAAGTTGTGGAGAACGTTTCAGAAGGGAGAAGACCTTTTTTCAAGGTTTTGTCAAGAAGAACTGGAGCATATAAGCAATTTATATATACCTTATACCTGTACTTCTAAAATACCAGGATTTTGGGGGCGCCTGGGTGGCTCAGTCGTTAAGCGTCTGCCTTCGGCTCGGGTCATGATCCCGGGGTCCTGGGATCGAGTCCCGCATCGGGCTCCCTGCTCCGCAGGAAACCTGCTTCTCCCTCTCCCACTCCCCCTGCTTCTGTTCCCTCTCTCGCTGTCTCTGTCAAATAAAATCTTTAAAAAAATAAAAAATAAAATAAATAAAATAAAATACCAGGATTTTGAATGGGTATGATTGTAATTTATGGAGTTGGGGGGAGGCAGTGGGTGAGGAAGGCAGAACAGAAAGGTAAAATTTCCTACTACTCAATATCCCATGACTCTCTTTCTTATCAATTAAAATGTTCTAGTTAATATCCAACCAAATGCCACCACATGTCAGAGAATGAATAAATAATAATAATAATTAAAAGCATTCAAAGTAAATTTTAACAACTAGAAGAAAATGTACATCTGGATTCTTGCTTACCAGAATTCTCCAGAGGCTTAATTTCTACATGTGTTCTTGCTTCTCATACCTTAATGATATAACCAGGTAATTTTTTTCTCTAAACTGTGATGACTTCCTATTCATGATAGGAGCTATTCCCATTATAAAGGAGAAGGAGCTTTTTTTTTTTTTTTTTAAAGAAACAGATAGTAAAAACACACTCTGCTGATATTACCTGGAGGGGAAGTGACAGTAAAAAGAAAGTGCCAATTTGACCCAGAGATCAAAACTGCTAAGTTGGAGAAGCTCACATAACCATCTTGACTTTCTGCCTGAGTACATCCTATAAACAAACACAGAGACAAAACGTAAATGTTAGTTACCTACTAAAGAGCAGTTTCTTCAAGTCTTCTCTGTAAAGAGGCAATTGGACACTAATGGGGAAAAAAAAAAGATTTAATGAACAGATTACAAAACCCATCAGGCTTTTCTTAGATAAATCTTGGAACCAAATAATCCAAGAAAGAATAATAATAACAGTAATTGAAAGTGTACTATGCCAGACGCTGTGCCTTCTAGACATCATTTTATATAAACTACACAACAGGAAATAGATAACCTTATGAAAGGTGAAATTACTCGGTGTAGGGGTTATAACCACATCTGCCTGATTTCCGAGTTGACATTCTTAACCACTACTATATGTTGACTATTTTGTTATTAAATGTCTGTCAAGAAAGTCTATTATCTTATAGGTGGCCAGTTTCTAGGCTCTGCCTCTCTTTTTTCAAGAAGTCTGTAGTTTATGTGGTGGCAGAGTTAGGCCAAGAGAGCAGGACAGCAGCAATGCATCAAATCATGACTGATAAAGGCTACCCTGATTTAGCAACTTGGGTTGCCTGGGCTACAGTTTCCATGAATAAAATGCAAAAAAAAAAAAAAAAGAAAGAAAGAAAGTTTACATCTTCTAAAACTAGGCCATCCATTTTTAAAGTGAAAGAAGGCAACTTAACTCAGGATCACATTCACAATGCCATTAGTTAGTCTTCTGACTCCACTACCCTCAAATTGCTTTGCTAATTAACAGCTGCTACAGTTCACTCTGGAAATGTCATGATGATCGATATGATGGACAATGAGTTGGGAGAGTGGTCTTAAAGTTTATAAATTGGTTTGAGATCTTTAAGGCTGAAAGGTATCATAAAGATATAATATGCTTAGTGTTACATTTTTCAATTCAATTGCTTAATCCTTTTTGTGGAAACACTGTCTTTCCTCATCAATTTTGCAGAGCTAACTATAAGTTCTTTTTCAAAAACATCTTTTCCTTCATCTCTTCAGCATCCCAAAATAAATAAAATGCCCAGAAAAATGGAAATAAATAAGCCGAGACTCAAATAAATGATAGGCACCCAAGATAAATGCAGTTTATACTCTTTAAAACCTATATGCATCAAAATTATGGTCAATAAACTCTTGCAAACAATGAACTGCAGAGTACAGATGTTCAACATGAAATCGTATGCTGCAGTTTTTCCTTTGACAAATGTCCTTATTGTCCCCATCTTTGGAGGAATATAAAGCAGCATTTAATCGAAATGTGTCCGTCGAGCGCAGTGAGTCTGGCTCGTAGAACAGCCGCCAAACTGCCTAATGGAAAGTGTTTTAGCTCCAAATGGGTTTGCTTTTGTGTTAAATACCAGCTTGCCTCAGAGATCTCTACAAAGATTCCCATATATATCTATGATATTCTCAGATTTGAAGCATATGTGCCCAAAAGCTGAGGCACTTGCTGCCAAGTACAGTACATTACTCCAGGGTTCATCATATCTCTGGAATGGTAATTGTAAAATATACAAATGCCATCGACAGGCTCCTTGATCAAGCTGGTATAAGCAATGTACTGGCTGGGGGAACTTGGGATGAGATGGGGTGCTGGGCTTGAAGCAAGATTGAAATTGACTACATGACTTAGCAGAGAGTGCTACCTGAATGTGTTGCTGTGGGGCATATGGTTTGCAAAATACCTCTCTGCCCCAATTCTCCCCCACAACCATCCCTCTCACCCCTAGCAATATTAGCAAACTGGTATATCATTGATGTTGAGACTTTTTTTTTTAATATCAAGAACGTATTTTTCCTACAACCAGGATCTATAATTAAATATGAAAGCATCTATAGGACCCTTAAATAATTATGTTCCAGTATATAAATTCACTTTTTTTTGTTAATTAATTATAACCTCCTTATTTACTGAGGAGGATCTACTGAGACAAGAATAAAAGGTTTAGACTAGACATACAGATATGGTTTTGTTGTTATTGTTTTTCTCCAGGAAATCCTTAGAAGAAGCTAGGTCATCCACCCCAAATTGTTTTGGTTCCACTCTTTCTGTAGTTAAAGAGAAGTGTTTCATGATGACTTCAAGAGATTCTTTCGCTCATATGAGAAGGGTGTTCTGGTGATGTGGGCATTCTAAAAACGCAAAACTCCGCAAGATTTTTTTCCCTACTTCATGACACACACAACAAAATGTGTGCATAGAAACAACTGCAGCCCATTTCTCATCCTTCCTCAGTAAATCTTCCAAGGAAGACAGTGGTGACAATACTAATCCAGATGAGTCAGCCGGCTGAGTGTGACATGGTTAATTGAATAAAATAGCAAACAGTTTCATTCATTTTGCATGGTCACAATATGATTCTAAGCTAGTCAATGATGATATATTTGGAATAACTGAAAGAAAAACAATGAAGGATTGGGGGAGGGTGTCAGGACTGGGGCAAAGTGAAGCATGGAGTCTGAGTAAGGTATGGTCCAGAAGAAGGTATGGAGGATGAGTGAAACAGAGAGTATGGGTAAGGTGGTGAGTATGGATAATATATGAAGAATGGTGAGTTATGAAGTATGAGTAAGGTATAGAGTACGAGGAAGGTACAAAGTATGGGTAAATGTATGAAGTATGAGTAAGGTGAGGAATATATGTAACTGAACCGTACAGGTAAAAATGTTTATGACAGCAAGTTTATGTTGTATGTAATTTACCACAATATTTTTTAAAAAGGGAATATGGGCAAGGTATGGAGTATGATTAAGGATACGAAGTATGGTTAAGGCATGGAGTATGAATAAGGTCCTGGATATGGGTAAGTTATAGAGTATGGGTAAAGGTATTGCTTTAGACTGAATGTTTGTGTCCCTCCAAAATTCAAATGTGGAAACTTAATCTCCAGTGTGCTGGGATTTGGAGGTGGGGCCTTTGTGGAGTGATTAGTTATGAGGCCCTTAAAAGAAACTCCAGAAAGCTCTCTTGCCCGTTTTGCCATGTGAGGACATAGCTAGAAGATGGCCATCTATGAATCAGGAAGCCTGCCTTCACCAGAGGCCAAATTTGCCATCACCTTGATCTGGGACTTCCTATTCTCCAGAACTGAGAGAAATAAATTTCTTTGTTTATAAGCCACTCTGTCTATGGTGCTCTGTTATAGCAGCCTGAAAGGACAAAGATAGGTATGAGTGTGTGTAAGGTTTGGAGTATGGATAAGGTATGGAATATGAGTATGATATGGAATAGAGGATGGGGGTAGGTGAGCTTCAGTATGCAGGTGAGGGTAGTTGATGTACACATTACTAAAACATGACAAAAAGCTGAAAATTGATATTTTTGACACTGTTGTCTTAAGGTCAGAAGGTAAACTAATTACTGTTCTATCTTATGAATCTCATATCAAAATGCGAGCAATAGCTAAATGGCATTGAAGAATGGACAGGATGACATCATCAAAACAGGCAGTTTAAAACTACCTCTTAATAGAATTTTGAATGTTTAATTTTCACTGGCCAACCTTGGATAGCTTTGCTTAATTATCTTACTTTCTTAATGATGTGGCTTGTTTCTGCAAATTTGCACATCCGCATCATTTTGGGCTGTTCTCTTTCCTTGGGATTTTAAACCTAAGGAGTTTCAGACTTAACTGCTTTGGTAAAGAAATGACCAAGAAGAGCAAAAATAGGAGTCAGCAATATGGATGGTACTTTCACCAAAGTGAGTAAAATATACATTGTTATGAGTGGAAGAATGGAAAACATGGAGTCTATGAGGTGAGTCTCACAGAATAAGCAGCATTACTGGGCCTTTAAAATTGGATCGTACAAACGGAAAGTGGACAGGGAGCTCAGGAGAGTAACAAGACTACAGAAGTTTGAGAAAATCATTTTTGTGCACAGGCTGAAAAGATATAGTTTCTTGATATAAGTAAATATATAGGGTAGGGAATTTATAGGCCAAAATAGTTGAAAGGCAACTTAAAAAGAGATAGCAGGCAAATTTATAGCTCTAACAAGAAAGGAAGAGAATGAGACAAGCCTGAAACAGTAAGGGTTTTGAACCTATGAAATATTTAATCATGAAATGTCAATTGCCTCTTCAAGAACATTTTCAAAAGGGACTAATTCTGTTTTCTGGAATTGATGAGGGATAGCTTTACAGGAAAACAAATGTATAAGCTAAATAAAAGTGATGTAAAAAAATTCTGGGATTAATTCATTAAAAACTATGTTGAGTGATATAATTCACTAACGTGGAAACTTTATCATAAGAATTTTATATCTTTCCTTTTTTTAAGACATGTAACAAAGAACAAAAGGACAATATGCTCAGGAGAAACAGGCATTATATACCAGATGATAGTAATAGTTTAGGCCAAAAAATAAATGCAACTAGCAGGAATGGCAAGATTTAGTATTTCTACAATGGACTTATTCTTATACATTTTGGCATTTCATGTATTTTACAGAATCCATGTGAAGGAGCTTAGGCTCATAGCCAGGGTAGAGCAAGAAATAACAGTAAAGTCATGGCTTATTCTTGGAAACCAGCTATTTTATAGATAGGCTGATATTTTGAACTGGTAGATGAGACATTTACAAGTTTAGAAAAAAAGATTACAGATAACCCAAAACCAACAGAAATGTCCTAACCAATTCATGAAGTACACAGAAATCTGATAAGCTGATGTTTTAAAGAATTATCAATTCACCTTTTATTTTGCTTCTCATTGTTGCCTGTGTGTTTGGGATGTCATTGATGTCATTTGATGTCAGTGATAAAATCATTGCCAAGACCAATGTCATGAAGCTGTCTTTTCTTCTAGGGGTTTTATAGTTTCAGGTCTTATGTTTTAGATTTTGATCCATTTTGAGTTACTTTTTCTGTAAGGTGTAAAATAATGCTCCAATTTCACTCTTTTCCATGTGGATATCTAGTTCCCCAACACTGTTTGTTGAAGAGTCTATCCTTTCCCCATCGTGTATTCTTGGCTCCCTTGTTGAGTATCAGTTGGCCATATATGTGTGGATTTATTTCTAGGCTCTTCGTTCATTCAATTGGTCTATGCATTTATCTTTAGGCCAGTACCATACTGTTTTAATTTTTATAGTTTTGTAATATACTTTGAAACCACAAAGTGTGATGCTTTCAGTTTTGTTTCTCTTTTTCAAGATTGCTTTGGCTTTTCAGGATCTTCTGTGGTTCCACATAAATTTTAGAATTGTTTTCTCTATTTCTGTAAGAAATGCTATTAGGATTTTGATAGAGATTGTACTGAATCTGTAGGTTGCTTTGGGTGACTATGGACATGTTAAGCAAAATTAGACAAGAAGGATTACATCAAACTAAAAAGCTTCTGGGCAGCAAAGCAAACAATCAACAGAGTGAAAAGGCAACTTACAGAATGGGAGAAAATACTTGTAAGCTATATATCTCATAAGGTGTTAATTTCTAAAATATGTAAGAAACTCCTACATCTCAAAAGGATAAAAAAAGCTAACAACCTGATTTTAAAAAATAAGCTAAAGACTCAAATAGACATGTCTCCAAAGAAGACCTACTAATGGCCAACAACTATAGTATATGAAAAGATGCACAAAATCACTAATCATCACGGAAATGCAGACCAAAACCACAATGAAATACAATCTCACACCTATTAGGATGGCTATTATTAAAAAAAAAAAGAAGAAAGAAAGTGTTGGTGAAGATGTGGAGAAACTGGAACTCTTATACACTGTTGATGGGAATGCAAAATGGTGCAGCCACTATGGGAAACAGTATGGAGTTCCCACACAAAAATAGAAATAGAATTACCATATGATCCAGCAAGCCCACTTCTGGGTATTTATCCAAAAGAATTGAAATCAAGATCTCAAAGAGTTATCCAAACCCCCATGTTCATTGCAGTGCTATTCATACTAGCTAAGATATGGAAAAAATCTAAATGTTCATCAACAGATGAATGGATTTAAAAAATGCAATATATGCATACAATGGCATACTATTCAGTCTTAAACAAAGAAAACTCAAAAATATGCAACAACGTAGGTGAATCTTAAGGACATGATGCTAAGTGAAATAAGCCAGTCACAGAAGGACAAATACTGTACCATTCCACTTACACGTAGTATCTAAAATAGTCAAACTCATAGAAGCAAAGAATACAATTTTTTTTTTGTTTTTTTTATTTTTATATGCACAACTTCAGAGAAAGTAAATGAAGCTAGCAGTGGTACTAGGACTGAACAGGAAGGCAACAGAGGACAAAGAAAGGTGGAGAGGGGAAAGTAAACTCTGAGGGCCTGCTCTGGACCAGGTGCTTTGCATTTGCCATTGCATTTGCCATTGTATTTTTTCTTCATAACACTGAAAGTGTTTCTATTTCCCCATAGAAACCACATCATAGGGGCGCCTGGGTGGCTCAATTGATTAATCACCCGACTTTTCATTTCGATTCTCAGGGTCCTGAGATCAAGCCCTGTGTGGGCTCTGCACTCAGCAGGGAGTCGGCTTGGATTCTCTCTCCTTCTCCCACTGACCCTCCCCTCGCGTTCCTGCTCAATCTCTCTCTCTCAAATAAATAAATAAATCTTAAAAAAAAAAAAAAAGGAACCACATCATATCTGCGACTTGCTCCCTGGGCCAATCCATGATACTGTACCAGAATCATTTGTCTTGGAGGACACGCCCTTTTTCTTACGACATATTGAGGATATGGTTATGACAAAAATGCTCCTCCATCATGCAAGGGGAGAAGAGGAGGTGTCTCCTTAAGTATTTACTGCCAGTCTAATCTTGCTTTTCACAGATATGGCACTGTAGACTGGGGATAAAGGAGATTTCTTCCAAATTACCCAAGATGCTGAGTATTACCGACCTTGCTATGAATTCTAATGGCTGCAAACATTTTCTTGCAGATGTAGTAGTAACAGGTGTCTGAATGTCACAGGTACCTACCTTTCAGCACTGAATCCGATGTCCCTTCCAGGGAAACAGAAATGGTCCAAGGCTCTGAGGGGGGCCCCAAGGACTCTATTCTCCTATTCTAGAAATAGAAAAAAACAGGGTGGCGGGGGAGTTGCATTGAGAAGAGAATTTTGTGAAGTTATCTAAAACAGAAAAGAATTCAGACAAAATCACAACTCAGTAGAGACAGGCAAAGGAAGGAAAGTGATGAATATTTTCTTTCTTGTGTTAAGAATATATCAAAATAAGCTTATCAAGAAAAGAGGGGCGCCTGGGTGGCTCAGTCGTTAAGCATCTACCTTCAGCTCAGGTCGTGATCCCAGGGTCCTGGGATCGAGTCCCACATCGGGCTCCCTCCTCGGCGGGAAGCCTGCTTCTCCCTCTCCCACTCGCCCTGCTTGTATTCCCTCTATCGCTATCTCTGTCTCTGTCAAATAAATAAATAAAATCTTTAAAAAAAAAAAAAAAAGAAAGAAAAAAGAAAAGAGAGTGGAGATTATTGCAGGAGAAGTTGGGGCAGGTTGGTGAAGAAGAGAAAGGAAAGCTAAGTTTACAGAAGAGGAGAGTGGCAGTACGTGTTGAAGATTAACAAGGAAGGCAAGACTGAGAGAAAGAAGCAGGACTCAGCTGACTGAGTGCCAGATGACCTCCAAAGGGACAGGTTTCCAAGTGTGGACCTCAATCTCATAGGCTTCCTCCCCATGCAAACATGTCAGGGGTGCATTTCTACAATAAAGAGTAGAAAGCTGATTTAACTACCATATTTCCCTTCCTTCCCCCCGTGACTTGAGTAAATATAGAAAAGATAAAATAGAATCAGAGGGCATGGACACTAAAATCAGAATTAAGCACAGACGCCTTTGTTGATGATTTACTTAACCACATATAAGAGAAATCATTTACAATAACATAAAACTGTAATGCAGATGTGATAGCAGACATTCTTTCATTAGCATATGAAATGACTTCTTTGGGAAGGCCAGATTTCCAGAAGATACGAGAGACCTGCTTCAAGGATTTGCTTGGGGAGGAAAAGCATCAGGCTTTTATTTTTACTCTTGATCAAATTCTGGGCACTCACAGAAAGTGGAAGGAAGCCAGCTGTGAGGTTCCTTCACTCAACGGAACGACAAAGTCTGTGCCGACAGCACACGGGGGCCACTCGGTAAATGCGTGATGTGTGCCGGACACGACACATTCCCAGCTCTAAAGAGAGACTGTTCCCCACGAACCAGTTACCTGCTTATCCAGAAAAACGAGCCATGGTTGTACTCTAAGTTCTTTTCCCACTTCTCCGTCTGAAGGCTGGACCAGGACCGAGAGAGCGTAGGGCCGAATATATATCAAGTCCCCAGTTTTAAAACTGCTTGTATTTCTGGCACGTGTTGACAAAAACAGAATACATCCATAAGGTTACAGATATCATGGCAGGAACGATTTCTAAAATGCATTATTACCAGTGAAAATATTTGCATTTGCTGTTGTTTCTAGAAATTTCATAATGCAGTATATAGAAAATATGACCTTATAGCCAAAGAATCATTAAATGTTTATTTTTTACGTTTGCTTAGCATTGGAAATGGATGGACTGGGTGTGTGGGAGGGGTGGAAAGAAGCACAAATTATGAACTTAGATTTTTATCACTGTTCATTAATATCAGCCCCAAGAATGCCTAATCAGACTAAAATATTTAAAAGGTACAGATAGATATGTTCACTAGTCTGCTCATAAGTCAGCTCTCCCCCAAAAGGTTCTGATTTGTGGTGTTTTCCAATTTTTATGGTATAAAGACTTCGACAATGGCTGATTCCGTGGTACTAAGATGATGTCACTGAAAAGAATTGGAAGAGACGCCCGACAGCAAGCTCCGGCAACAACACTGTTTCACATAGAATTGCGCAGGTAATCCTCACAACAACCCTTCCATATTTACATTCTCCACAGTGTGCTTGCACTAAATAGGCTCCATAACGGTGGAATTAATTGAATGAAGGCTTTAGGGAGAATAAGAACTTAAAATTCATTTATGCTGAGCACTTACTGTATACTAGGCACTATTCTAAGCTTTTCACATATAAACCCATTGAATCTTTAAAATGACATGGTGATGTAGGTACTTCTAGTTAAACTTGAAGAAACTGAGACCCCAAAGGCCTTAAGTAACTTGCCAAAGGTCTCACAAATGGTTAAGTGTATGATCAAGGTCTAGAGCAGTTAACCAATAAGCTATATTGTTTTTCACCTCTTTCAAGCACATTAATTGCTGATGTGACTTAGCAATAAAATACAACAAACATAAAATAAAACAAAATGGTTCTGCAGTTCATGATACCTCAAAACATCTTTTTCCCAAAGTTTTGGTGTTTTTGATGACCAACATAGCTTTATTAAAAGGGCATTACAATGAATCATGGAATACTACATCAAAAACTAATGATGGGGTGCCTGGGTGGCTCAGTCGTTAAGCGTCTGCCTTCGGCTCAGGTCATGGTCCCAGGGTCCTGGCCACATCGGGCTCCCTGCTGGGCAGGAAGCCTGCTTCTCCCTCTCCCACTTCCCCTGCTTCTCCCTCTCCCACTTCCCCTGCTTGTGTTCCTGCTCTCGCTGTCTCTCTCTCTGTCAAGTAAATAAATAAAATCTTTAAAAAAAAAAAAAAACTAATGATGTAACATATGGTGATTAGTATAACATAATAAAATAAAATTTAAAAAAGGACATTATAGATTATATATCTGTTGTCCTATTAAGCCTACTGTAAATCATACATCGCAGTCATGCAATAGATTTTTAGCAATTACATGGAGATATACAGATATATATCACATGTATTACCCTAGGATAGAGCATCCGTTGTTGACTTATTCTCAAAACAGCTTAGGTCAGTTCTAATAAGGTTTTGCTTAAAAAAAAAAAAGAAGAAGAAGAAGAGGAAGTAGCCTACCCTGTCCCTGTTAAATGCTTGTAAGTCAACTACTTTATTCCCCAACTGTTTTTTTCCCTCTCTCATCTAAGGAGAAAAGGATGAAATATTTATTTAACACGGAAGGTGTATATCAGGCAAAGATGACAATTAGTCCTAAAAAGAGGAAAGAGGGGAAGAGCAAATGCAGTGGATCACAGACTTTGAAGTTTCTGTAGGAAGCACTTTCTCTCTCCCCTGAGAATCCTGGGAAATGGAGACAGGTTGGGAATATGCGGTCCTAAGAATCGCCTTTGGTCATCTATCGGCCAAGGCCCTGACCTCTGTGCTAGAATCACTCACTGGGAATTCAGCATACAGCAGCCTAATGATCATTTATCAGTTTGCTTAGCCTGAGTGGGTAAGATTCCTTCTTTTTTTTTTAAGGGGAACAATTTAAATCAGATTTTTAAAACCCATGCTATTAATTCTATCCTTCCATGGGGCCCAGGTTACTGGAAAATTCTAACATTGCTTACGGATCCTATTTCTCCCCTAACTCACTTCTTAAATGCTTTCCGATGTGGGATGGGGGGCAGGCTAGCAGTGGGGTTAAGGAAGCCAAAAGACGCCAGCAGAGATCCTGACATAAGTACACTGACGTGTAGAGACAAAGAGATGGGAGCCAACTGCCTGAAAACCCGCTGAAAGGCCCGTCCCTGACACACTTTAAAGTTTATTGTGAGCAAACATCTCTTATTAAATGTAAACAGCATCTCACTGGAGGTCAGACACTTGCTGGTACAGCATATCCCAAGGTAATACCACTTTAAGCTCCACATAAACTCTTAAGCAGTTTCTATCCTAAAACCTGACCGTAGGTGGTACAGTTTTTTACGATATGTTATAATAGTGCAATAAATCTGTTAGCTTAAAATCGAATCTCCGTGGCCTTTTAGAGAAATCATCATTAAATGCAGGGTCCTGTTAATGATGCCATCGAAGTGAAATTGTTTAATCTGCTAAGGGGGTGAAAGGTCACCAAATGAATTTTTTATAATACATCAACTTGACACGCAATAGGGAAAACTGTAATAGATAAAAGCAAAGGAAAAGGGCATTCTCTTCTTCTGATAGGTCAATAGCAGCCAAGAGAGTCACTCATCCACTTTCCTTTCACAATGGGGCTCCTTTTGCATTTAATATGGACACCCAATTAATACCTCAGCACCGCAGACAACCTCATTTTAGGTGACTTATAGCAATTTCTCCCCCTTCCCTGAAATGAAAGTGATCACAATACATCATAGCATTGTGCGAATTAACGTTAATTGATTCAAGTTACCAAGCAATGATGGGCCACTTATATAATCTAGGCGTTATTGGGTGCTAGAAGGGATGGAGGGAAGATTAGATTCCAGTGTCCGTTGCTGTGACGACGGGAGTCACCTGATGCCTTGTTAGACAGTTGTAAGGTTCTATTGCTGGCCCCAGTGGGGTCGTCAGTAAACTGGAGTGATGTCCAAACATCATTATACGCTGCTCCGATATTAAAGCAAAGGGATTAGCAACTTATTGCAAGCAACCTGGATTTGTCATTGTGCTGTCGTTATCCAATTTCCAGCTGCTAATGTGACTGTAGCCTGCAGGCAGAAGGACCTACAGCCAAACTTTAAAAAATGGGGGAGGAAAGTTCCCTCCAATCCTCCCAGTTTTAACCACTATTTAACAGCTTCCAATACCCAGTCAGGTATGTGAAAGAATTTTTTTTTTCCCCTTCAATGCTTAAGTACAAGCTAAAAAAAAAAGAAAGAAAAAAAAAGATCAAGAGAATACGGACATTTTCCCAGTTCAGAGATCACCAGTATTCACTCCAACTCTTGCTTTTCAATCTGCCAGATCCCAAAATGCTTACTCTGTAGAGGAGAGGATTATTTCTATTTGCATGGCAAACCTAGCAAACAAAGAAATAAATCCTACTGAAAGCTGGCTCTGGGCAAGACCTATGGGAGATGGGCTGAAGGTAGGGGCATTAGAGACTTCCTTGTTCCTTCTTCAACCTTCGCCTCCTCAAAGTTACTAAGTCAGGTTCCTATAAAAGTGCCCCATGTTTTGATTAAATGTTTCAGGTGTCCTGCATTTTCAATCAGTCCTGTTTTAACTAGGCTAGATAGGGCAGAATCTCTATGTGCCATCAGGGGATTTGAATTCCAAAGAAGTTTGCAAGATTCTGTACCCTGGGAGAAGAAAGTAAGCTCTCTAGTCAACTCAGTCTAACGAACACATTAACCCTTCTACTATGGACAAATGTTGTTCTAGGCACTGTGAGATGTGCAAAGATAAAGAAAACACCATGACCTCTGTCCCTCGGGAACATAGTACCTCCTCCCTCCCTTCATACACTTTGTAAGGCCCAAATGACTTCCTGGCTATCAGAGTACACACACACACCATTTTTATTTATATTTTCCAGTCTTTATGCTCCCTATTAAACTTAGCCAGATGCCTTTAGCTGCTGTCAACTCCTAGGGAGAGAAGAGGGAAGAAATGTCTTTGTGATCAGACAGTTTCCTTCTGGCACTACGACAAAGTGCTTCCAAACCTGAGACACTGTAAGTACCCAACACATGTTACTGTAGTAACACAGCGACAAATCAGTACCCACCATGTACTTCCTCTGCTCTTAGGTCTCTACCTGCCTCTGGAAAGACACTACTTACATTGGCCTGGCCAACTGCAAGTTCCAGTATACTCCTCATTTGGTATGCTTACTGTTAATGCTCCAATACTTACTACTAAACTCTGTGGTTCTTTGAAATTATTCATTTTGAATTGAGACTCGAGTCACCCTAGGTGTAGGTTGCAGTGTGCCAGGAGTATAGGAAGGCAGAGAATAAACATGGCACATCTTCCAACCAGGTCAACTCAAGGGTGAAAACCTAAGTATTTCCGATGGAAACTCACTTAAAATAATATTTTATAAAAACTTCATCATGACTGTCTTATCTGGGATAATGGAAACTCTGAATACATTCTTTCAGATCACACCCAAACTATTCAAAATGTCCTGTTTGCATTAGGGTGTTGTAGCAGTCATAGCGTGGCCAGGAAAACAAGATCCAAGATTTAGTTGATGAAAGAGATTCAATACAGGATATTGGTTCCACAGGAGTATCAGAATAGTAGAGAGGCCAAACAGGTTATATTTCACTGTTTGCAACAAATATTTAATGATCATTTATTGTGCATGACACTGTGCTTAGGCACCCTTGGGAATATAAGAGTAAGTTGCAGTGTTGACCTAATAATTATTATAAAGATAAAAATATACTAAAGTTAATACAACTAAAGTTAATTTTTTGAAAAACTGGACTAATGATGAAGCAGGTTCATATCAAATTAGTTTCTTTATAATTATATATAGAATTAGATTTAATATAATATATTCTTGTTAAGTAGTTGTGAATTGTTTGTTTTACCTATTCATTAATTTTTAAATCTCTAGATTTTCATCTGAGCCATATAATTTTTTGGACATAATAGCTGTTCAATTAATGTTTGGGAAATAAAAGACGTTGAAATGTAAGCTTTTATGAATCCTTATTATATTTACCTACAACTTCACCATCCATACACAGAGATCTTAATTACTTGATTTTAAGGTAGCAGGGTTCAATTTTGGAGTTCGAACTACATACGAATATGATTGGGGATCTGCTGGATGCAGATATGTCAGCTGCAGCAATGGATTACACTTTACATCCTATTTAAAAAAGGAAAATAGCAGAAAAACTTAACCTGCAGAAGTAGTATCAAGGATTTAGTCATCTGGGGCCATTTAGTGTAAGAACAATGGTCCCTAAGGGTATCACTGCAGAAACAGGATTGTGAAATAAATGATAATTTTAATGATGACCATGAAACATCAACAAAAATGTGAATGGTCTACATTATTTCCAGTTTAATAAGGCTGGATAATACGTTTTGGGGTTTTTTTTTGGGGGGGGGTTAAGAGATGAACGCTTTTAAAAATGTAGTGATAAAAGGAACAATTTTTAATTAAATGGAGAGTTTGCCTATGCAGAGCATCTCATTTTTCCCACAAAGCCAGATATATGAAATACCATTATGACAATTTTGCCATTCACCTAACTCAACAAAGCAGCAAATTTGTATTGTAGCAAAAAGAAGAAATAGCACAGAAACATTCTTCAATGGTAGATCAGTGGTTTTGCCATGAAGGAGGAAAGAGACAAGCTGGCACTACAGAAATCTCTTCCAGAATGAACATTCTGCCAGTCTTGGGAAGAATGTCCTCCCATGTTGACAGAAGATTCTGTTCTTGTTTACTCCCAACAGCTGTTTCCTAGAGAGCAGGTGCCTGGGGGTATGGAGAGGTTATACAAGAGAAGATGCTAAATGAGACTGAGTGTCAATAGTCCGTTAGTCTCACCAATGGTCTCAGCTAGTTCTCCTCTCTATTCCAAGTCAGCTTGTAAGGTGCTATTTACACAGAGTAAGGGAACTTAAAAAGATATTAAGGTGATGGGCTCAAGAACACACAGACACTCCTACAGTGTCTGGCTCACCCTCACTAGAACCATTTTCAGTAGCCAAGGATCCTGGCAATGTCATTAACAGAGAACTTTATTTGAGATAGCGTATTAGATTTTTATTGCTGTGTAACAAATTACCACAAACTTAGTGGCTTAAAATAATACAAATTTATTATCTTTGGGTTGTGGGTTAAGAGTCAGACAGGCTTGGCTGGGTTTACTGCTGTAGGCTCTCAGGAAGAATCCACTTCTAAACTTCTAAATTCATGGAATTTATTTCTTTGTGGCTATAGAATGGAGGTCCATGTTTCCTCACTGGCTGTCAGCCAAGGTCCATTCTCGATTTATTCCACCTGCTTTCTTTCCATGTGGTCCCTTCCATCTTAAAAACAGTGGATACTTCAAGTCCATCTCACACCTTGAATCTCTCAGTCTTCCTCTTCTGCCAGAGCAGGAGAAAGCTCTCTTCTTTTAAGGGCTCATGTTATTATTTCAGCCCACCTTGATAATCTTAGATATTCTATCTTTGGGCCAATGGTCCCACATATTATACTGTATTTAATGAAATGCTATCTGACCATATTCATGGATTCCTGGGAATAGGGCAGCACATCTTTGGGAGGCCATTTTAGAAATTTTGCCAACCACAAATAGCTTTGGCATTTCAATATTTAAACATCCATAAAAGAAACAGAGATATTTAATTTTACTGTATGACAAAGAATATTATTTAAAGGTGTTTAAAAAAATTTTGTTTGTAATGAAGCAGGGGAAAGGGAGAGAGAAGAGGAGAAAGGAAGGAAAAAAATTTAAGAGAGCAAAAATCAAGTTCCTACTGAAAGAAAGGTAAGCAATATAAAATGTGTCCTGCCAGGATTCCAGATAAAAGACAGAATATAAAAATAAGACTCCTGTGGTGCCCAGTTTAAAAAGGGCAGATTGAACTTATGTTTATCTCTGTGTCCCCTACTCCACTGAAATTAAAGAAATTAATTTTCTAATTAATTTCTACTCATGAAATTAAAAGAATAAAAATAAATAAAAAGGGTATAAACCATTTGGCATAAACGGGGTAAACTAACAAAGACAAAGAAGGCAGGAGAGGAAAGAAGTATTGACAACAGAAGTCAATGAAGTTTTGGAAGATGGAAAACAGGTTCATGGAATTGACTTAGCCTAGCAGACAGAATTTAAATCCAGATGTCTCTAGAAGAGGATAAAGACCAGGGGAGGCCAATTCACTGTGTATTACTTAATTAAAAAGTAAAAAGAACTCCATTTCTACCCCCCCAAAAAGAAGTTAGTAGCTTTTTGAAAGTTGGTAGTACTTTCCTTAAAAAGTAAATGCCCAATATGGCCTCAGTTTGTTGAAACGCATGCAAACCCATTAAATTAACAATCATGAACCTCTCAGGAACATCCTTGGTGTTTTTCACTGAAAGGCCAGCGTCCCTGGGCTGATTCTGCTGTGTCAAGGTCAGTTCATTAGCTTGTCAATGGCTCTCCAGTAAGTTCAATGGAAGTCCCAAGAGACACTGATCAAGGTTGAAAGAAACAGAGCTGGCCAGAGGCCTGCACAAGGTTCCAGGGTTGTTTAGCATATTGTGCAATTCTTTGGACCTTGGGACACCTTGCTAATTTTCATTCAATCCCTTAGGACAAGGCATTTCTCATTCTGCATTCAGATATACTTAAGAAGCAGCTTTTCCTTATCTTCAGAAGACTTGCTTTTTGCCTTATGTTTGAAATCTCTCTTAAAATACTAAAGGGACAGAGAGAGATGGGGGAGTAGAACACATCCCAACAGAAAAATCGATGCTATAATATACATGTTCGGTATTAAATCAGAAATATCTGAGTCAAAAGTGAAAACATGATGGCTATGATGGATGGTGGGCCATAACGATGATCTCTTCTCTGAAACTGTCTCGCCTCTTCATAATGGACTGATATCCCACACAGATAGGTGTGTATCTAAACTGGTGCTGGATTCACTCTCTTTGCTGGGCTTCCTCTGCTACACCTCCATTGCCTCTATTCTTTGACTCTTCTCTCCTTCTAGTTAAAGGCTAAATATTCACGGAGTCTCTCTCTCTTTTTTTTTTTTTATTCTTATGTTAATCCCCATACATTACATCATTAGTTTTAGATGAAGTGTTCCATGATTCATCGTTTGTGCCTAACACCCAGTGCTCCATGCAGAATGTGCCCTCCTCAATACCCACCACCAGGCTAACCCATCCTCCCACCCCCCTCCCCTCTAGAACACGGAGTCTCTTTTTATACGTAACACAAAATCAATTATTTGGGAATGAGGACCTATTAGAAAAGTTCAGTACTGTAAAATCTAAATAAAATTTAGCAGTGGATTGGCCCTTTTTCTCTCTAGTCAGCCATACATATAATATATTTATAAGAACTCAGTGGGATCTAAATGAAATTGGGCTAAAGGGAAAAGATATTTAAATATAAGGTAAGCTGCATTGGCACCATTTTTTTTCAGGCTCTTGGTTCTTATATTACCATGCATTATAGCATAATGGTACAGTTTGGTGGCTGGTAAAAATATCCAAGATTTAATAGATTCTGAGCAATTGTGTCACTAAGAGTTCTTTTTAATTATAAGATAACAATTCCTAAAGCCCTTCAAATCAACAAGATTGGGGGGAGAAAAAAACTGAGTTTTCTTTTCATATCTCCCATACATATTAATGTACTGTCAGGAAAAGGAACACCTATCTACATTGTAATTCAGGTAAAATATGATACAAAAACACTAGCTAAGCTTTCATTTGGATATATTGCTCTGTGTTTAAAAAGGCAATCAATGTATTAGTTAAATATGCCTAACTATGTGAAGGCGTCTCTTTTTGTTTTTACTCTTATTTTATAGCAAATCCCATATCCACTGAAGATGGTACATGGATGTAACTAATATCCCTTAAATATCAATTGTTTCTTTGTTAGTACCACCACAAATAAGATGAAAAAGCAGTAACATCAGAATAATCTGAAAGAATGTAAATGTCCTAAAATCTCATTGAATAATATATCTCAGAATCTAAATAATTTTACCTATTTCAGGGACCCAGTATCAATGTGCATGGGTTTGAGCTTATTTTCCAGTAGTGGTGATAAGTTTATAAGGAATATCTATGTTGCCCACCTTTAGCCCTCTATAACCAGCAGTGTTCATTTATGAGATGGTTGGTTTTATATATGTTTCTTAAACATTGTAACAAGTTCATCTTGTCTCGCAGTCTGGGCTATCATTTTTGGTTCTTTTGCATCTGCTAAAAATTGGAGCTAGGGACTTACAGTCTGGACCTTCTGAGAGATAACCTTAGATGAACTTGGGCTGGTCAACTGGCTAACACAATCTATAAAATTGAGAGTAATTTACACTTGCCTTCCCTTATTGTGTACTTCTCATGCTTCTCCATTTACTAAGCTCAGAAAAACATTCAGGTAAATTTAATTCTGAAATGTCTATTGAACAGAAATCTGGTGAAGGACTCCAAAATAAAAAATAAGCATTTATAGCCAGAACAACATAGCACAAAAGATGTTACAGATCTTACACAGGTCTATGCCATAAACATAGTTGGCAACAGGGATACTCCTGCCTCATACAATTTGACAAAGGCATCTTCTTCAGGCTTTATAATCCTAAGCTAAATAAAACCCAATCAGAGTCATTGCATTACCCTAGTAAATTCCTAGTCATCCCTCCAAAATTTTCTTAAACATAAGTCCCTTCCCCAGTTGGGAAGAATTATTCTCATCCTCCTCAGTCCTCATTTTTTAGCTTGTAGCTCATTGGAATTGTGACATGTAGCGTTTCTGTCCCTTAAGGCAAAGACCATATCTGTTTCACCTTAGCAAAACCTACTACTTAAATTTATCACTTGAATAAAAGAATGAACAAACGAACTGAAAACAAACTGCTTTGGCAAAATTTCTTCCTATATGCTTTTCACTTTAAGGTACCAAAATATAACATCTTCAACCACCCAAGATATAGATTAGTCATGAAGAATATAGATTTAATAAAAAAATTTTAAAATTAATAATTTAAGTCTATAAGTGACTAAGTTTTTATTCTTATCTTAAGAAACAGGTTGTGTGATTCAATGGAAGTCAACTGACATTTGCAATATGCACCCAAGAAATCAGCCCTTGTTTAGATGTTCTTATAATTAGTACTTACCCATAGCCAGTGACTCCCTTTGACTGAGTTACCAGTAAGGCCCCAATAGTCATATTCAGAACATTCTCCAGTACTCCAGTCTGTTGAGCAGTGATAATCTGGTGAGCCAAAGTCTGTAATTTGTTACTTGATAAATATGAAATCAGTCCAGGGCTCCTTATTGTTGGGGGATCACCAATTTCAATGACTATCACTTTTGAGATAGTTTCCGTAGTGGTTGGTGGTGGGACCCTATATGAGCTCATTTCCATCATGAGAGGTCTACGTTGACCAAATTTGTAATGACTGGCACAAGTCACAGTTGGGCAATTGAGCTTTCTCTTTGCTTTATTATCAGCAATGGCCTTTAAGGTTGCTTCATTGCCAGGCATCTCATGAATAAGTCTGATTTGGTCTTGGCTAACCAGCAAGAAGTCAGTTAGTTTTTCAAGGATGATGATTTCCCAGCCTTTTTCTAGGACTGAAAACATCACAGTGAGGGCCAAATGAATGGAGACCCCTGAGCGTATTTCAATGGGCTCCTGTCCTTGTAGGACAACATACAAGAGGTTATCCAAGATGCTGAAATAGTTAGAACCAATAGACTCATCTAGCAATGAGGAAGTCGGTTGAACCAGAATGGGTGGAATGAAACTTTCCCCTATGAAAACATGGGGGCTCTGAAGTTCATGGTAGAATATAGCCAAAAGAAGCTTAGAGGTACTTTTGTTCCCCAATAGAAAAAAACGCAACACTTGGGGAGGCTGATCCACAAAGCAGACCTTGGTGATTTCTCTGGTGGGTAAAATTGAATAGAAAGTAGATACAGGCGCTGAAGTAGAACAGGGAGTGTTGGCATTTACACTACTAAAGGTGTCAACAAAACCACGAGTAACAGATACAACTGGATATAACTTCCTCATTGCCCAAGTGGCATCAGCATTGTCAAGAATTAAGATTGCTTGGTCAGTCTGTTTGCAGATGTAGCCTTGTATCAGGGCTCGGTATGTGCATTTCTGTTCTTCCCTAAATGTACCTATAAAATAAAAGAAAGTAAGTGATATATAAACCACAATCTCTCAAAGATGATTTGCAATCCATCGTTCTTATTATCATCTGTAACCTTATGAAACACTTATTGAACTTTTAAGTGTGCTAGATACTGAGTATGCAAAGAAGTCTGGGTAAAATGTGAAAGGATACATATATTAAATAATAGCTATTAATAACAAATGTACATGTTACAAAAGTATTATTTAAAGATAATAATGGACTTTAGCTAAGTGAAAAAAGATTTAAATAAGTCAAATAATTAAGGAAAAGGAATAATCACTAAGGCCTCCATAATGGAAAAAGGATAGGGGAGAAGGAGGTAATAATATTCAAGTCAATGAAAAAGGAGGTACATTAAGCGGGTTGGAACAGAGAATTTATGGAGGTGTATTAAAATTGAAGAGATATACTGTGAAAGGATGTGAAAGAGTTTGGATGTCAGACTATATAATTTTCTCATTCTCTCTTTTCTCTAAACATGGAGAGTAAAAACAAAATACAAGAAGAAGAAAAGAAGAAAATAGCAATTTGGGGAGTATTGCCATTAAATAGAGCCCAAGTTGAGGATGATTGGGGCTAAACAAGAATTTAGAGAAACAGCATTATCCATTATTCCTACTATTCCTAATCCTCCTGTCTATGAACAATAAGTAGTTCTTGTTCTGAATCCACAGGGATATTTTAACTTCCAACAAACGGAATTCCATTGATTTAAAATTGATATTCACAAAAGTATCTTGTACTGTTTTCAAGATATTTTAACTTGCCTTTAAGTGAAAGGTCATCAAATTAGCCTCTGGATTGGAACCAAAAAATAAAATTACTACATTTGGGCATGATCTAGCCTCTTCCTATATCCTTCCTTCCATATGATATGCTTAGAAATCTGTGCCAACACTGTCTACAACATCAATAAATTTAATTACCAAAATCTTGCTTTGGGAGTGGACACATGGTTTACTTGTGCCTCAACTATAATAAGAACAATAGTCAAAATTATGAGGAAAATTATAAAATACTTCAAGGTGAATAATAATGAAATTCTAGCATGTCAAAATTTGTTAGATGCAGTGAAAACAGTGTTTTGAAGCAAAGTTATAATGTTAAGTGCTTATATTACAAAAGAAGAACTGTCTAAAAGTAATAACTTAAGGTTCTGCCTTACAAATTTAGAAAACAAGCAAAGCAAATCCATAGTAAATAGAAGAAAGGAAATAATAAATATAACAGCAGAAATCCATGAAATAGAAAAGAGATAAACAAAGAAACAAAAATAGAGAAAGTGAACAAAGCTAAAATATGATTCTTGGAAAATATCAATAAATTGTTTAACCCCTTCACTAGACTGATCAAGATAAAAAGAGCACAAATTATCAGTTTCAGAGATAAAAGGATTATATTACAGATCCTACAGACAAAAGTTAAGAGACTACTACAAACAACCTCATGCTAACAAATTCAACAATTTAGCTGAAATAGACAAATAGAAAACAGACATAGGATAAAACAGAAAATTCAAATTGTTCTAACTCTCTTAAAGAGATAGAATCACTAAATTGAATACTAAGTTATTAATTTAAATAGATATTTAATTATCAAACATAAAATAAGGGTTATTTTTACATAATATGTTTTCTCTCTATGGTCATATAATATGGAAACACTAATGTTAAATCAAGAATTGTTTTCAAAAGCATGGAACCAGTATGAAGGGAATTAATTCCATAATCTTAACGGACATGTGCTCTGAGATTCTGATACAAGTCTCTACTACAGATATATCCTTTTGAAATGAGATAGTTAGGTGGCCTTCTCGCATAAAAAAACCCTGACTCGGGCGCCTGGGTGACTCAGTTGGTTAAGCGACTGCCTTCGGCTCAGGTCATGATCCCAGGGTCCTGGGATCGAGTCCCACATCGGGCTCCCGGCTCAGCGGGAAGCCTGCTTCTCCCTCTCCCACTCCCCCTGCTTGTGTTCCTGCTCTCGCTGTCTCTGTCTCTGTCAAATAAATAAATAAAATCTTTAAAAATAAATAAATAAATAAATAAATAAATAAAACAAAAAACCCTGACTCACACTACTTCCCCTTTTCTAAACTTTACCTCTCACTCTCCTTCTTTTAACACATTTTTTTTCCAGCCATGTTGATGTCATGTTGATTAATTGTTCACATTCCATCCAGTTTTATAGATTTCTGATTTTGTTTCTCCTGCTTCTGATTCAGGAGATACAATGTCTTTTAAAGTGATCTGTAGGGGTACCTGGGTGGCTCAGTGGTTAAGCATCTGCCTTCGGTTCAGGTCATGATCCCAGGGTCCTGGGATCGAGCCCTGCATCAAGCCCCGCATCGGGCTCCCTGCTCGGCAGGAAGCCTGGTTCTCCCTCTCCCACTCCCCCTGCTTGTGTTCCCTCTCTCACTGTGTCTCTCTCTGTCAAATAAATAAAATCTTAAAAATAAATAAATAAATAAATAATAAAGTGATCTCTATAGACTGCTACATTTTTGGAACTGTCCCTAAATAAAATAAGCACTCTCTTAGTTGATACGATTTTCAACCACTCTGCTATTAACTATATGTAGTTTGATAAATTACATAGAATTTGTAGGTATTGGTGCCCTTAAGGGGTTATTTTTCAAGGCCAGGGACCATATCTTCTATTTAAACTACCACACGGTTTAACACCCTACCTCAAACACAGTAGATACTTCTTAATATGTATTAGTTGATTGATGTGTAATGTCCTTTTCAAAACTCTTATTTTTTAAAATAATTTTTGAAAGATTTTATTTATTTATTTGACAAAGAGAGAGAGAGAGAGCAGATAAGCAGGGGGGAGCTGCAGAGGGAGAGGGAGAAGCAGGGCCCCTGACGTGGGACTCGATCCCAGGACCCTGGAATCATGACCTGAGCTGAAGGCAGATGCTTAACTGACTGAGCCACCCATGCACCCCTAAAATAATTTTTATCTATTCTTGCCAGGTATCTAGTTATAAGATTATTGTTCTATAGCTTGAATACATTTTAAATCAACTTCTGCACAGAATATACTACAAAAAGTTATTATGAGATTTGCCCCTGAATTGACTCTAATACATGATAAAGTTCAATACTTTGAGAAATCCATCTATTTTACGTGAAACCATAAGATTGAAATTATGGCTGATTATAAGAATTTTCTTATGTCCCTAAATCACATATTGATTTGTCTGTAAAAGGATTCTGTTGTGACAAAGCATTTTTTTCTTGACTAATTCATTAAATAAATACACATGTAGAAACATGAGTTTTTATTTATTTCTATTCCTGATGGCGGGTGCCTTCCAAAGCTAAAATAACAAAAGTAGATGATGTATAATGTGATTCAAATATTCTTTTAGAGTAATATGACATAGGAGCTATACTAGTAGAATGCACATCTTCAAAGTAGTCCAGTATAGTGTTCTTTTCATTCATTCATTTATTCTTATATGTGACTCCATGAAACTAGTCCACCAAGAAAGCTGACCCCCAAGCCACTCTACCTGCAGGATCCAAAGCTCCCTATTTAGCAGTGACATTGGATGGAGCAGAATATGACTAACAAACGACGTTGGAGGCAGGATCTTAAAAGGAAGAATAGAATGAGGGAGGAAAGAAGAGTTTGTATAAGAAAGGGTCAGAGAAAGTTTGAATGAGCAAGTTCAAGAAAGGCACAACCTATGTTAACTGCCTGTGTTGCAAAGTATATGTATACCCTGGGGGGTCCAGGACTCAGGCCCATGACAAGCACAGGAATAAGGTGATAGAATAGAAGTCACTGTCAAATCTTCATAACTGGTCGGAATTTTTTATGAGTTAGATTATGAACCCTAGAACCAGGCAAGAAGTGCAATAAGCATTTACTGAATACCTTGTGCATGCTTAACCTGTTAACAGGAAGAAGATTTTGTTACTGTGTCACCTCTCTCTTCACTGTTAGGAGTGAGTTGCCTTTTTGTTATTATTAAGCACTATGAGGTGAGAAAGATTAAATGCCAGACACATACGGCTACTCACACATGCAGGAATTATTTGCTTATTTAAACTTAATTACCTTTCTTATTCAGAGTAACTAGTGCAATGCCAATGACACACATTGTCTCTATTCCTAATGTATTCCTTAACTGTGTTTTGAAGCTCTGTGTGTGAACATTTTACTATAAAAGGAACACTTGCTTTCTGATGTCTGAGACATTTGGTTGGAGACTTACCACTCTGACCTTCATGAAGTCAATAATTAGTATCTCCTAAGTCAAGTAAAAAAAAGTTTCATGAAATATTGGTTATTATAAAATATTATCCCCATGCCTTCCTCCCCATACCCCCATAAAATGGAAGACATACCCATTTGATCCAATGTAAGTATAAAGAATATTTAAATTACTTCTTTGTTTCAGGTCTTCTTGACAAAATATAAAACAAACAAAACACCCTGCCTCCAAAATCATATGCCCTACAATTCTCGCTATCCTAGGAATAACACTGTAAAAAATCTGTAATAAATAACATACTCATTATATTTTCAGGCTGTCCCACTTATGAGTGTTTCTCTGGCCCACATGTCTCAGAAGTCAAAGCTGAAGTTTCTTTGGCAGTAGTATGAGAATGATGATTGGGATGTGATTGTTCCCACCTCTTTATAAAACAGATAAAACTGCGTACAAGTAACTGACTGGGAAAAGAAATTACATGGTGTATATGTCATTATAGTTAACTAGAAAGTCCTTCTTTGTAAACAAAGTTAAAACACAGAAAACCAAAACCAAAACCAAAATAATTCCACTAAACCAATATACAGTCATCTGATAGTTCAGGCTTACTTCTAGCAAGAATTTCTACCTTAGAGTTTTGACAATAAGGATTCTATACAAAGGAAGTGCTCTGTGGGAGCTGAAAAGTAGGTTCTTTTAAAATTAATACTTAATTTTATTGAAGGACTTTGGTCTGGCACTCAAGATGAGATTGTGAAAAGCAGCTAGAGCATAACTATAATAATTCAGAGCCTTATAACATGTACTAGGAAACAAAAGTCAGATTGTTTTGTTTAGACACTAGCTAAAATTCTGCAGATGAGAGAGAATCCATAAAAAGGGAGAGACTGGTGTTAGAGGAAGTGGATGAATAAGAGTAAACTCTTTGAGAGGCTAACGGAGAACAGGGTCCAGAGCTTTTAAAAATGGGTAGGATATGGTAGGTCAAAAGACTCCATGGGTCTCCTGGAGCAGGAAGGAGAACAGAAAGTGTTTGTGCAGCTTGAGGTGAGAGGCAGACTGAAGGCAGTCATCTGCTGGGACATGCTGAGGCAAAACAAGGGAATCAATTGGAAGTCAGGGGTGAGGATGTGTGTTGGGGGCTGGGATGCAGGGAGAGAGGATGGGTGGAATATTTATAGATGGAGAAAATAATGGGAAACTCTCATTTTGCAAGGGGAGTGAACCGAGTCGTTTTGGATTTTAGTGCTTATACGATGTTGGGGAACCATTCTGTAAAAGTAAATACAAAACTATGAATTCAAAATGAGTATTAGTTAAAAATGAGAAAAAAAGTCACAACAGTTATAAATGTAAACCTCATAAATACCATAAACATGATAAAATCTAGGGGAAATTAATATTATTAACTTTTTCCTATTTTTTGTTGCACACTTTTGTGTTGCTTTTTTATATGACAACAATGTTGTAATATTTTCTTCAGGGGGATAGAAAAGTAATTCAGTCTTGCCTTTAACCTGGACGACTGACATTTATTTTCTATCACTGGTAGTTTAGAAAAGTTCCTTTTAGCTTCACAATTCATGATTGGTATCGTATAAATCTTCAGAACTATCAAATGTGGAAATTCCTTAAAAAGTTTTCCTCATGTATGAGGTGTAATATTTGAATAACTTTTTATAGAGTAACTTCTGGGGCATAGTCAACTCAAAAACCTACTTCTCCTCCACCTCTCACTTTCTTCTCATGCCTTAGGATACATTCATAACACATGAGACCTAGGGTCTGGCTCCTGTGTGTCACAGCATGGGTAAGGTGACATAAATGGCTAGTAGGAACTTTATATAGAAGTGATTTTTAACCACAGAAACCACACCCTCTTAAACCCATACCAAATGTGTGTCCAGTTCAACTCCCCCTTAGCTAGATCTTAAAAATCCTGTGTCTACTGTTACCTACCCCCACAGTGCTTATGATGAAGGAAAATTTAGAGCAAGAAGAGAGTGTTATCTTAAATTTTGGTTAAAATGTCTCCAATTTGCAAATTTTACAAAAACATAGGGCCATGTAAACACATTGCTGGCATTCCTTCTGGAATCTTGGAAGTGGCCCGTGTAAGTGAGGACCCTGAAACCTCAACTCCATCACCTTCACAATAAGTCAGTCTGGGTTGCAGAGAGCAGATGGGCAAATGCTTTGGGTATACCTAGTAAGATGTCATGGTAAGACAGGGTGGCTGGGTTCACTGAAGGTTAGGTTTTTGCCTGTGACTGAGATGATGGGGCAGAGGGTCACAGGTACTAAAGATATTTTCAAAGAACCAATTGTAATGAAGTATAGCACATCTCAGCTGCAAAAGGAGGGAAATGATGCAAGGGGTGTATATATATATATATACATATATATATATATTTTAAGTATATATTTTTAAAAAGGGCACATGGCTATAGATTTAATGTCACAAGGAAAGGGCTCTTGACTGAGTTGGAAAGACATGAGCCATGGTCTTCAAGTAGGATACTTGAGTTCATGATTTTGAAAGTTGGTGGTGATGACAATTTCAGTGCTATGACTGTGTCAGTGAGTAATAAGGTAGAATGGAGAAAAATCATACTTGAAAAAAAATAACAATAACAACTTTTATGGAAGACTTTCTCTGTACCAGGTATTCTAGAGAAGCCTTGAAGATGAGTTGAGCAGTAAGAGACTGAATATACAATATACAGACAATAGCCAGACCATATATGAAAAGAGAACTCTGAACCACAGTCTGCCGTGACTAGGCTGAGAAACCAGTCCATTATGAGCACAAGCAGTCCAGGAAAGTCACATTTCTATCTGCATCAACTAGTCCAGGATGACCACACAATAATCCTCAAAACAATCAGCCCCAAATAGCTGGCACCTGATTAATAATGGTCAACTTCCCCAATTTCCTTCCCCATGTCCAGCTTAGGACCAAATGAAGAAAGCCACATACATGTCTAATCAATCACATGGGATGTCCCATTTCTAATGAGCCCACCTCCAGCTTTCCCATAACAACGACAGCTTCCAATCAGGGTATGCCTGAACTCTTTCCTTTTTTCCACCAGAAAGCTTTCTCACTCTCCCTGCCTTTGAGCCTCTGCCAAAAGCAAGTGATGGTGGCTAACTCACTTGCTATAGCCAACTCAGAATAAATAGCCTTTGCTTGTTCTTATTTGGGTAGTCTTTATTTCCAGAGCAGTCAAGGTTTCAGATGAATTATTTACCTGGAAAAGAGTGATGGCAGAGTTAGAATGGAGAAGGAAACCGTGAATTAGTTTCGATGGCTTTCAGGGAGTGAAAAGTAGTGCCTACTATGTCAACGTAAGACACATCAAGTAGAGAGAGCAGCGAGTGAGCCTAACGACATCAGCCTCAGAGAAGCAGGGGCTTTTACTTAAGGGATATGACATAGAGCATGTGAAGAACATCGAAACATGGAAGAACCTCAAGGTTTAAGGGTGTGACAATAGATAGGCTTGAGGTAAAAGGGTTCCAGAACACTATGAAAATAGACAGCAGTTTGCTGATTCTAATTTAAGAGTTCCACACAGCCTCAGGAGCAAGATTTGGAGAAAGAGAGTCAAAGGTTGGGTGAGCCCATGAATGACCAAGCAAGAGATGTGTATTCTGGAGATATAGATGGTGGACTTGTGGTGGTGATTGCAGCAAGCAGGAATGCTAAGCAAAATATGCTATACCCTTATACTCTCTAATGTGGTGTGGAAGCTGGACACTATCAGAGGAGTCCTATGGATTTCACAGCTTATCAGTGGGCGGGGGAGGGGCCTCTGGATACTGCTTAGATTGGTCTTAGGTGGCCAGATGGGGACCATCCCATGGTTGTTGCAACTGATATAAAATAGTTGCTCAGGAGAGCTTTAGGTATAAAAATATCTGACAGCAAGTCCACAGATTAATGGAAGTGGTATCTGGAAGGTGGACAGGATGGGATAGGGACTAGAATAGCAGAGGAAGACTTACTTTACTACAAAGATGCCCTCAAGCCATCAGATTGGTGGTCCTTCCTTCCTTCCTTCCCTATTTCTCTCCTTCCTTCTTTCTTCCTCCTTCCCTAACCTCCTCTACCTAAAACTTCCTCATGGCAAGTTTAATTATCCCTAGTTCATAGGTAGAAAAACTGATTCACAATTTTGACTCACACCATTACTTAGTAATAATAATGAGGAAAAGGGGGAAGAGAAAAGCAACATAATCCAAATAACTTCACTTTGGCTTGTATTTAGATGCAAGGTCAGCTGTGACGAGTAATACTGGCCGAGAAGTACCATGATCATCAGGAGTTGTCTCTACAAAGTCTACTGAAAGCAATTCAGGGAGAGGTTTTGGGTTATTTATCATTATTTGTCAAATCACATATTTGGTGAGAGTCCATTTGCTTTTTTATATTGCCACTTGGCCTTTTTAGTATTTTAGCATACAATCCCAGAAGTCTAAACACACAGCCACAAATTTAGCAAAGGCACCAATCTAAAGATTATCAGCAAGTAACATTGATTATTCAGTTTTATAGCCAAACTTGGAGTCCTGGTGCTCATAAATAAGAAATTTTATTTTCATTTATTTTATTTTATTTATTAGCACTGACTAAGAGACAGGGTGGTTTATCAATATCTTTCCATCCACTTTCCTATGTCATCTCCAGAGTAAATCAATTCTAGTATTTTCATTTTGATGGGAGGCAAAAATCCAGCCCATGTAAGCAATGTATTAGGGTTCCAGAGCTGCTAAATAGGCATGGTTTTTGCTTGTGCAAGAGAATACACGCTGCTTAAGAGAGGGGTGTGCACACGGCCAACAGACATCATCGTTGACTGTCCTGGCCACAGCCGGCAGAAGCCCACGGTGACAGTCTAGTGTCCCTTCAAAATAGTGTTCCATCTTTTCTTCCTCGGGATTTCTTTCCCTCTTGCTTCTCTTGGTTGGGGAAGGTTTCGTTTTGCGTAATGATTATCTTTCTCACTTGTTTCTGTCTTTTCTTTTCCCCCTTCTCCAAATGGCCTTATCTGCCAGTCACGATTTTTGTGGTCTGCAATTCTGATCACTTTTAAATGAAACCCATGCTGGCTTTGGTAATCATAATGTCATTTACAATTTACCACTAAACACGTTTATTCAGTTAGTAGCACACTGGAGAAAGAGAACTCCATATGAACTCACCGTGAAAGGCCTAATCTGATTATTTCCTCATGAAAATCCAGGCAGGGGTGCTTGTAAGAGGGGCTGAGAGGAGAAGGGAAAAAAAAAAAAAAAAACAAGGTCTGGCCACAGCTGACTTTCATAATCAATGTGAAGAGATAAGTGACACAGCCTGTCAGGGCCGGCCGCCCAGTCACCCCAGGGCATTCTTCTCAAACAGGCAAGAGTGGACAGGACTTCATACATGCTGAGTGACCAGTGAGTATTGGCTTGGCATCTGCTATTGCATTCAAGATGGACAAGCACAGTGATAAAGTCCAGAAGCTCTTCTCTAAGTGGGGGAAATGAGATTAAGCAGGTTGTATTTGTGTGTGCATGTGTGCATATGAACACTTGTTTTGTGTATACGTTAACGTCCTAGAATATCCTAGACACACAATATGCCCCATCCACCTTTCCCTCAACTGGAAACCACAGACCTAAAAGCCCAGAAAGGAAGTGAGTTAGGCATGTCTGGTGAAGGAGGAGAAAAAGGAGAAGGTATGTATGCGTGTGAGTGTGTGTATGTATACTCAGGTTGCTTCCAGGGTTCTAACAAATATTAACTTTGTGTCAATATTTGTCCTTCCTGTCATGAAATGAGGATTTTCCACCTCATTTCACATTTGAAAAGAAAATATGCCAAAGGGGTTGTCTTTGCTAGGGAAAAAAAATTAAAAGAAAAGGAAAAAAAAAAAAAAGAAACAACTTCTATCCTTTATTTAGAAAAATGCGTCAGAAGGAGAGAAAAAAAGTATTTTTAAAATAAATGTTTTGACTCAAAGGCACATAGAATCCTTCCATCTTCCCCTTTCAACAAAAGGGAAAAATTTATATGTTTAAAATTGAATGAACTACATCAACATTAATGATTTTTTTCCTCGAGGTTAACATCACCATTTCCCTCAATAATTTTTTTAGCCATTTTGTGATAGATTTCCCAATTCATGGTACAGTAAAGTATAGGAGATTTTGACAAAAATGAAATATATAATCATTCTCTTATTTTCATGAAATGAAAAGAAATCATTTACAATTCTTTTCTGTCAAACAACATTTACACCTCATTATTTCTAATTTAACAAATATAAATGGCCACAGATCAAATAAAGTGTAGACAGGTTGAATTTATCCCCATTTATAGATGTTGTTGTAGACCCTCAGGCTATGAAGAGTGAGACTCCAAAATCTCAAAGCTGTGTTCCTAAATACACAAAGAGAGTAACTGAAATCTTGGAAAGAAATATTAAAGAAAACATTTTGGTCATACTAGAAATAATAGACAAAACTGTTCACTTCTTTAGAATGAAGAATTCTAGCTAAGAGGGTTTTTTTTTTGTAAATTTCAGAAATAATGATTGTGTGTTATATCTGTAAGGTAAATTGAGAATGATGGTCTTAGGCATCATAGATTCAGTATGGTTGACCGAAAACACAGGCTTGCTAACTTAGAGTCTAGAATTAGAGGTCTGTAAATTCTGTTGAGTGACCACAACATGGAAGTACTAGTCATTATAAAGGAGATAAGATAGATATGCTTATACATACACTCACATACACAGATGGCATTATAAGACAATGTAATTTGGGAAATTTAAAGTTCATTAGATTGAAAAATTAATGTATTCAAAGTTCAGCACTGGGAGCTTCAAAATTAAGGTATTTCCAGGTTGGCTTTCATAATTCGTTGGCCAGTGGTGCTTAGGAACGTAGTCTCCTCTGGCATCATTCTTTCTGAGAAAGACAGCACTCTTAGAGCTGGTGACTGGAGTGGTGCAGTGGCTTCCAATGCGTGGGAGTCATGAGGGGGTGGAAAAGAGAAGTCCCAAGTGTGGAGAGAGCGGTACCAGACTGAAGATACTGCACAGGAGCAGGAAGCTGCTAGATGAGAAGTACTCACCTGTTAAGGCATACGTAACGGGCAGATTGGATCTCAGGGGCTCTAGACTCTAGGATTTGCCACAATTTCATGAGCAATCCCACCAAAGTCCTTGAACTTGGGTCTATTTTCAATGGGAATACATTTCCAACTTAATCTGAGAAAAATGGAACACTATATAAAACCAACCACTCCATGAAGCAAGATACCTGTAAGGCCTTCTGTGAATGGTCTTTCTGTCTTTACTAAGTTCTCTTGATGAGTATTTCCAAATATTTGTTTCCTTTTTATAGAAGTGTTAACTTTGAGGGGAAAAAATGATCAGGAGATGAAAGTGATAAAATGACAATGAAGATGAGGGAAGAGTATCAGATATGTATCAAATAGACCCTTCTTCTGAATCTATTTTTGTTTCTTTTTTTTAATAAAGAAAACACCAATTTTTATTGATAAAGTCCATGTAAACAAATTCCAGGAGACCATTTTGTATTCTTTTACTATGTTGAACTGTCATCTAGATTTTGCTTAAAATAAGTGGCTTAGAAAATGTTTCTGTATTTTTGTTATTTTATTGCATTATGATTTGCCCTGCAAACACCAATGAGTATGGTCTCAATTATGACTTTTACTCTTTGACTACTACATTGAAAACAGCCAAAGCAAATGCAAGTTCAGGAGGTACAGCTTGGCAGGTAAGAGATCAGGTTTTCTAGCCAGAGAGATTTGCATTGCACTTTCTAGCTGCAAAACCATGGGCAGGTTACTTATCCTGTCTCTGACCCAGTTAACTCATTTGTAAAAAGGATTGAAAATAGCACCCAACCCACAAGCTGATGGACAGGATTAAATGAAGTGATGTATGCGCAGAGTCGGGAACAAACATGTGCTAATAAATGTAAGTTCTACATCAGCCATAATCAAAAGAGGAGCATTTTTTAAGGTACTTCCCACTCCCCTTTTGCCTTTTTTGGCATTACCCTCATCTCAAATTAATAACATCCGTCTTGTAGTTCGAAACGGCACTTGTAAGTGTTGCAAGCATTCATAATGAACAATGTTGAAAGAGACAAGGTACAGGTGAAGAAAATGCTACGATGGAGACATATTATCTACGATTTTAGAAAATATGTGCAAGAAAGAAATACACACTCACACACATATACATACATACATACACACACACACACGTCTACAAGCAGGATGTGTATTTTTTCCACCAATTAAAAAATCAATAAAAATTTGCGAAATTCAAGATGGTTTCAACCCTTTCATCTAATCTTAACTTTCCCCTTCATTCCTTTGGTAATACTCTCCACCCCACTCCCCCTTTCTTTCCACCCTCGGATTTCCTTTTTGCTAGCAAACCTTGCCTGCCATCTTTGACCACAGCGATGTTCATGGGTTAGATTAAAGGCAGGGGCAGCCAACAGCCTTCTTTACAAACACAATCTGAGCACGCTCTTTCCCCAGAATGATAAACTTATCACCTCTCCAGCCCTCAGTGTGAAGCTGCAGCAGTAATTCTGTCGGACGCCAAAACTAAAATGAATGTGACTGTGCCGTGCCCAGCTCTGAGCCGTGGCTGTAATGAGATTTGAATGGGAAGCTCCGGACACAATAAATCTGCGCCATATGTGACCATTTCCTGTGTCAGTTCCTTTCTCATAACCAGTGGAGACTTTTTTTTTCCCTCTCGTGACCCCACACCATGACTCTGAAATCTTTCATGGCTGCTTATGGGCCTCGGGCTTTTTACAGCAGTTGTATAAATAAATGAATTTGACAGCAAACATCATAACAGTTAGCAGTAATGGGTGTCGCCACAAGTGTCTACTACTCGCTGGAGAAATGGCAGAGGAAACAGCTTGTTTTGTTACCTACACAAAAGTAGTTTCGTTTGACAAGCGGTGAAAGAATTAGTCAAATAAACTTGAAATCCACTAGGACTGTTTTTGCCAACTCTCCCCGCCAGTGACATGTTCCCAGCTCCTCAATGCCCATGACTCACAAGAGATAAATTTCCCTCTTTTATTCTGAGATAAAGATCTGGGCTGGGAATACAAAACCTTTGCCTGATATTTTATATTCATCTTCTTTGCAAGGCAAGAGTGGCACGTAGGGGAACTCAGGGCAAAGAGTCTCCAAAGGCACTTGTGGCAGAAAGGCCAAGGAAGGCAATCCCCGGGGAAGGGGGAGGTTGGTGGCAATGATGACCCACCCCACTGACGACCTGGGGAAAGCAAACTGAAGCTTATGAGGGCTCCCTTCTCTTTCACGTTGCCTTTATTCAAGAAAGGAAACTCTCCACGCCAGGCAGTTGCTGAAAGAAAGGGAGTTAGCATTTTCCCTGGATCTCCACACTCCCAGCAACATAAGAGCTATTGTCTATATTGGGGGAATTTGTGGTCAATTTAGATAAGCACAAAAAAGCATAGATTCTGCTCAGTTACATGGATTGGTTGTTTATAAGTCCTTAACTTTTTCTGCTGCTCCTATTGCAATATCAGTAACAACCCCCTTATTCCTGCTGTGAAAAAGATGTTATAGCTCAGTGGTTATTCCCGTGGACTCTGGTCCAAATTGCCTAGATTCAAATCCTAGCTCTGATACTTACTCTCTGTGTGATTTTAAGCAAGTAACTTATCTTCACTGAGCCTCAGTTTCCACTTTTGCAAAGTGGGAAGAAAAATGGTACAGTGCCAAGCTCGTAAGGTGGCTGTAAAATTAAGTGTATTCTAAAGGGCTCGAAACATAAACGATAAATGAAGACATTATGTTAAGTGAAATAAGTCAGTCTAAAAAAATAAATGAGGGGCGCCTGGATGGCTCAGTTGGTTGAGCGACTGCCTTCGGCTCAGGTCATGATCCTGGAGTCCCCGGATCAAGTCCCACATCGGGCTCCCTGCTCGGCGGGGAGTCTGCTTCTCCCTCTCCCGCTCCCCCCACCTCTTGTGCTCTCTCTCTCTCTCTCACTCTCTCAAATAAATAAATAAAATCTTTAAAAAAAAACATTTAAAAAATAAATGATAGTACTTAAATGAGGTGTTTACAAGACTCAAACTCATAGAAGCAGAGAATAGAATGATGCTTGCCAGAGGCTGGAGGAGAAGGGGAAAAAAGGCTCAAAGAGTGGCTAGGACTTAATAAGTATTGTTGTTGTCATTATTGTTATTATTCCAAACAAAGAAACTTGGATAATAGTCTGTTTAAAAACACTAGAGCTCTTCTCTAGGATACCTTGATATTGGCAGCTGATCTGGGAAATAAAATTTAAAACCTGTGTGGGGAAGCCATAATAGCACTTTCATTGAAGTCAATTACATTTGATGACAAGATACAGGACATCATCAATAAAAATATCATCTGGACCTTGAAAATATTTTTTTAGCTGTAGGTTATTTTCATTCTTTTGAAAGTAGTACTCTTTGTCATGGTCAAATAAACGTTGCCTCTGGAATCTTCTCATACTCAAAAGAAGTATCACTGTTTGGGGGAATAAAAGTTGAGAGCTATCCCCAACTAACAGATCTTGGAGTCTATGTTCTGCTCTCTGTTTTTATCTCTTTAAAATTTAATTATTAAAGTGGCTCACTAAAGTGTTCTGCTTGGGTGATAAAATGCAAGAAAGCACCTGAACATTTTCGAAGGTATAGATTATAATCAATGTAATAGAGATATTCCAATTTATAGAGTCTACTACCTACACAATAAATTCCTAATGTCTTTGTTTTAACTGGCTGACAAATCCCCTTAAGTATACATTTCTCTATATCTAGTCAACTATTTCTGTGGACAAAGTAAGAAACATGAATGAATTGAACTGTGTAAAACTAAATGAACTCTTTAAGTTCTGCTCTTAGAGCAGTACCTAAAAATGGAAAGAAGTTTGTCAACCAAAGCCAAGGAACCATTTGACTTTATAAAACAGTAACAAACCAGGAGGGGGCAAAATGGGGTTGGTTGTGATTTGGGAGGATGGATTTTGCTAGAAAACCAAATACATAAAGTGACATCATCCTGTGGTAAAACAGGCTTAAGGGAGATGCCATGTTTAGTAAAATAAACTGAAAACCCCACCTCGTTCTCCCTGTGTACAGGCTACAATGCTACATCTAGGAAACGTCCCCAAAATTGGTCTGTGAGAAAATAACTTTGTGCCCTAGGAACTTCACCGTTGTGGAATGTCATCTGACAAAACACCTCCCTCACTGCGTCCAAATCCTTTCCCAAGATCTGCTCCTAGAATGCATATCCTGATTCACTGTGGAAGCAGCAAAGTGAAGATTTCATGCAATGGATGACTCCAGCTATTCACACCCAACATGGGACCAATGCTGAATAAACATAGAGCCCAGCAGTGTCCTTTTTGATTGACTGGTCACTCCTACTGCCTCTTAAATAGCAAAGGAACACTGCCACCTTATAAAGTTTGTTTTGCTGAATTAAAGAGAAAACTGGGGGAGCAGAGAAATTCTAAAAGAGCAGTAGCTTCATCAAGCATTGTGGAGTTATGGAAATAACCGTTCAGCTCTTTCTTCATCATTTTCTGGTTATGTGTGTGAACACCTCTACAGGTTAGGCTTATCTCAGGAAGTGAAAGGCTTGTACCTCCCCATTCTCTTATGGTTGAGTAGAATCATTAGTTAGTCACCAATTATTGAGCAGAGGTAACAAGTGTCTCTTTGCGGCCATACAAGTTAATTGAGTTGGCAAAATATAGGCCATAGGCCAAATCCAGCCCACTGGCTGCTGTAAATAAAGTTTTATCAAAACACAGCCCATATTCATTTGTTTACATAGTATAAACTATTGTAAACTCCACATTTGCACTGCAATAGCAGAGTTGAATAATTGTGACAGAAACTCTATGGACTTGAAGTTGAAGTTGGAAATATTTACTGTCTGGCCCTTTATAGAAAATGTTTGCCAACCCTGCTCTAAGAGTTCTAAGTTTGTTTCTGAGGCAGTGAGCAACAAAGTACAAGATGGAGGCTTATTTCTCAAGCCTGGGTCCCTGCCAGAGACAGACAAAAGTAAGCAAAAAATAGACCTTTGCTGTTTTAAGTCTTGAGATTTGCAAGTTGTGCATTATGGCATGCTAACCTAGCCTACTCTGACGGGTATGGCATCTTTACTATTCTCATGTGTATCTTTCTCGGCACATACATAATATATCCTGCTTTAGGGAAGAGAACAAAAAGCATAAGAGGACTTTTTCTTTCTTTCTTTCTTTCTTTCTTTCTTTCTTTCTTTCTTTCTTTCTTTCTTTCTTTCTTTCTTTCTTTCCTTCTTTCTTTCCTTCTTTCTTTCCTTCTTTCTTTC
>NW_023270807.1:17601515-17661200 GCF_011800145.1 Mirounga leonina
TTCTTTCTTTCCTTCTTTCTTTCCTTCTTTCTTTCCTTCTTTCTTTCCTTCTTTCTTTCCTTCTTTCTTTCTTTCTTTCTTTCTTTCTCTTTCTTTCTTCCTCTTTCTTTCTTTCTTTCCTTTTGTCCTCAGGAGACAGGATGAGGACATGAAATGTTTGAGTTCTCAGTCAACATTTAGACTGGAATTTTTCCCTTTCTAAACATAAATTTTCTTCATATAGTTTATCTCAATATTTGCTTCATCTAATACCTAAGAATCAGTCTTCTTTGTTAAAGCTCTTTGAAAATTTGTCCCACAAATCTCTACAAACCTGCCTTCCTTTCCATGTAAAGATGAAATTTCCTCAATATATCGTGCACAGAGGTTGTTGAAGTAATTAGGGAAAAAGATTTCTGTAAGCCCAGAATTGGCAGGCTGAAGTGTTTCAGAATGAGTTCTTGTGTTCGGGCTTTGGCAGTTTTAATACGGGGGAAAAAATGCATACATCTGGCTCTACTTGCTCATTTTGCTATGTCCAGATCTCCTTTGGAGGAAAAAGAAATGGGTCCATTTTTTGGCAGAAAACAATATGGTCTCTTTCAACCTCACAGAAGGACAAGTTGACTGGACAGTCTGCCACTGACACTGCTTTCTGGAAGCGGGAAGTGATGGAGGCCATTATGAGAGCATTGTGTTCCTGGTGTCAGCCATCAGAGGGAGAGCCAAGGGTATCTTGCCAAGATAAGGGCTGTGATTTGATGGATAGGGACACTAGTTTGAAGATGGCAATTCCAATTTATTTTCTTCTTACTCTTGATGACCTTTGACAACAGACAGACTACCACGCACCTCAGTTTCCTTATCATAAGATAAGCAATATACACGGTTATTTACCTACAGAGAGATTGCATAAAAGTTGACCACACTCATGTCTATGAAATACTGCATGGGAAAGAGAATTGAAAGGGGAAGCAGTCACCCAAACAATCTGTTCACTGAGGGCAATAGATATGAACCAGGAGGAAGAGTGGATGGCAAATGTGGTTAACCAGGTTAACCAGGTACTGTTCAGTCATTTGAACAAGTGATTTGTTAGAATTTTTACAAATAAGATATTGGGCCAGGGGATCCCAGGTAAGCTACTTCCAAGTCATCTTTCAAGTTCAGTGACTCCCCTTAAACTCTGGTACAACACAATTCAGCAAGGCGAAGGGGTTTTAAAGACATTTGGAAACTCAACTTGGAGGAACAAAACACAGCTAGACTACTGAGATGCACAATGGGCACCAAACATTCAGACAAAATGGCTTATTTATAGCAAAGGCTGTATACAAACAGGAGGCAAAGTAGTGTCTGGAGCTATAAGAACAGCTATAAGAACAGGTACTGCAAACTATATCCATAGACGCTAAAAAACACTATCTACAGATTCAACATGGGAAAGAATAACTGATTAAGCAATATTTTAGTTCTACTCAACTATAGATAAGATTTAAAAATTATTAACAGTCGTGTACTATGGTTTACATGTAGGGATACTTCAAGATGAACTCCTCAATTTGGATGAAGTCTGGTATAGAATCAGGAAATCCATAGTCATCCTATGCATTATCTTATCCTCTTGAATCTTTGTAAATTCTGGGGGAAGGGAGGGTCAGGAGAGAAAATAGGAAATGAGTATCATTTTCTAGCCTCTTCATTGTATAGTTCTGCCATTTTAAGCACTGACTTAACACTATACTTTGAGCATTTATCATTATCCTGATAGTGATCTAGACTCTGGAAATATGTAGTTAAAAATAAAAGGAGAGTCACAGCGCTTGCTTTCATGGAACTTATGTAGAGTCAAGTTTCTAGTTAAAAAATATGCCTTCTTTTTCAGAGTGTGAACTCACGAGCAATCTGAGTACAGATGCCTGCCTTACTCATCTTGGCAAATTTGGCTCCTGTCCCAGGGCCTATTACAGTCAGAGGGAAGAAACATCAAAATTTGGGGTGTCCTCTGTGCCAGGTACTGCCATAGGCATTCAAAGTGTCTCATTTTGCTTAGTCATCATGCCAAGCTGAGAGGTCTGTTTTTATCGCTTCCATTTTCCAAATAAGGACACTGGCTTGCAGCTGGATGTAGAGGACCCCAAAATGGCAGAGTCAGACCAGAGGTAGCCTAGATCCCTGAGTCACCTCCAAGAGCACAGCTGCCAGGGGAACCACCCTGTCTTCTTTTAGGTGGAGGTGCGAGTGGGAAAAAAAAAACAAACAAACTTGTCCCTTTTTTGAAAAATTGACATTTGGGGGTTATCTGCTAACTGGGAGTTAATTACTCTGTATCATACAATATCCATGTTTTATGTGAGCAAATGAAATGAATAACTACACAGACATAAAGAACAAACAAGGCTAAGGTCCCAGTTGGTTTAGAAGTAGTATCAAGAGGAAAGGCTGAATGCCCTGACTTTCTAACCTAGACTATACCACTTAAGGAGGCTCCATTTAGGGGTGCCTGGGTGCTCAGTTGGTTAAACATCTGCCTTCAGCTCAGGTCATGATCCTGGGGTCCCAGGATCGAGCCCTGGTCAGTGGAAAGTCTGCTTCTCCCTCTGCCCCTCAACCCACTTGTGCTCTCTCTCTCTCATTCTCTCTCTCTCTCTCTCTCAAATAAAAAAATTTAAAAATGGAGGCTCCATTTAGTGAGAGTGTTGCTCTCTCTTGGAAGTTCACTGAGAACTAGCTACAGATGAGTTTGCCCTCTTGGTGATCTCTACTTGGTGGCCAGCTCAAAACTCATTTGGGATCCCTTAAAGACAGCTAAAAATTCAGAGTTTCACTAAGGTCTGGAATGCAAGAACACAAGCAGCATACTGCACTCCAAGAAAGTCAGAAACTACAAGCACCTGGTTTAAAATTTGAAAAAGGTTTGGCAAAAGGGGAAGAGCATACTTATAATTCCTTAGGGATAGCTCTTGTGCTTCCTACTGGACCTGCTCTGTGTCAAAGGCCAATTTCCATCCAGTACAATACACTAAGTTAGTTATATGAATATTATATTCAGAGAAATTCACACACTAGGTCAAAAGCAAAATCAGACCATATCCACCATTGGGGAGTTTATCATTCTACCAACTACAAAATTCTTTTTGCTTGGAATCAAGGCTGATTTCTCCTGAAATACAGGATTTTCCAGATAAAACTAGCTACTGGTCTTTCAAGAAGGGTTTTACAGGTTAATAGGAGCTGCCTCCTGAGAAAACTACACCCCATAGTGCATCTGGCCAGTTCTTTGGTGCCACTGAAATTGTTAGGGGTAAGAGTGGGAGAATTCCTTCCCTGTCCTCTGAGACGATCATTTTATGCCCCAAAGCTTCAACCTCATTATTCTTATCTTAGGGCATAATTACAATGTTATTATTGGTCATAAAATTAACCAGATTTTCCTCTCTTTTCTTTTCCTCTTCAGCATTTGACTCCTTGACCTACCCCAACAGAAAAGTCTATGGACTGATTATATGCTAAGTGTAGAAGTATTTCCTTTTATTTGTTTAAAATTTTCCCACTGTTAATTTCATTGAGAACATACTTGTTCTCATATGAAACGAGGTAAAGAAAAAATAAAATAATTTTTACCACTCCTATAAAATGCAAACATTTTTATTTCTGTCTCTCAATGCTTTTGAGACTGTTCACTTTTGTTACCTCACGATCCAGAGAATCTGCTCTGCATTTACATCAACCTGTGGGTACATGGTTCACCTCACAACCCGAGATCCTTCGCCAATTTCTCCCCTGTACTCTGGGCAAACTTTGCTTAACTATTCTTCAGAGTAACTTCTTTGTTCTAGCTAACCAAAATGGCAGAAAGGTTTTACTTCTAGGGCTGGGACCTGTCTGTGGCAGTGGCTGCCAAAGTACTGTCTTAGAAAGGATTATGAAGCCTTGTAAGGACTCAGTAGAAAAGTGCTATGATAAATTAGCAGTCCACCGGGGTGAGGGGTGGAACATTCAGTGGAGTCTCAACAGAACTTGTTGTCAGGACAAACACCACCACATCTATTACACAAACACCTCTTATGTATTATGTAAGCTCTCTGTGTTCACATATCCAAATTCTATCCATAGTCCATTATCCAGAATTCTATCCAAATTCCATCCACCAATCCACATCTGATACCTGTTAAGCTTGCTTTCTTTTTCTCTTTCTTTCTTTCTTCCTTTCTTCCTTTCTTTCTTTCTTTCTTTCTTTCTTTCTTTCTTTCTTTCTTTCTTTCTTTCTTTCTTTCTTTCTTTCTTTTCTTTCTTTCTTTCTTTTCTTTCTTTCTTTTCTTTTCTTTCTTTCTTTTTCTTTCTTTCTTTCTTTCTTTCTCTTTCTTTCTTTCTTTCTTTCTTTCTTTCTTTCTTTCTTTCTTTCTTTCTTTCTTTCTTATTTTTTAAAGATTTTATTTATTTATTTGAGAGAGAGAGAGCATGAGTGGGGAAGGAAGGGGCAGAGGGAAAGAGAAAGAGAGAGAGAATCTTAAGCAGGCTCCATGCCCAGCATGTGAGCCCAACATAGGGCTCAATCTCATGACCCCGAGATCATGACCTGAGCCAAAATCAAGAGTTGGATGCTTAACTGACTGAGCCACCCAGGTGCCCCAAGGTGTATATTTAAAATCTGTAAGGAAATCTTCCTAAAAATGCTTTCCAAGGAGGACTGTGTATCAAGGTCACCATATGTCTCTAAGATGTCAGATATGAACTTACATTTTCTCAGATACTCCATTTTCCCTTCGTTTTCAGAAAAGTTAATGCTCTTAGCTTCCTGAAATCCTAATACCACAAATGAAGACATAGCTATCTCATTGCAAAAAGTGAATGGGAAGGAGAGGGACAAACAGAAGCAAGGCAGACGTAAATGATAGTATTCCCAGTACTTCCTCCAGAGAGGAATGAATTAAACATGAGGCAAGAAGGTCACTAAGTTAGGTGTATGATTTCATCAGATTGTCTGAATTGCAGCAAGATTTCGATGAGAATTGGAAGGTAAAAAGAGGAGAAAGCTTTACATTTGCATTGTCCCTTTTAATATTCAAATAATCATAACTCCTGCTAGTACATGCAAATATAGGTCCTTTTTTGTAACAGATATATTGTATGCATTACATGTTTTATAGATGAAGAGACTGATGCTCAGAGAGGTTAAATAACCATAGACACCTATCTACTCGGTGACAGAGTCAGCATCTGAAGCCATATTTTAGTTGCCATTTCATGTACTTTGCCACCATTTTACCTGCCATAATCTGCCCTTCACGACAATCTCAAAAGATGGATACAGGAGACAGTATTTCCCTTTGCCTGATGAAAAAGCTGAGTTTCAGATAGTTTAGTATTTGCCTAAAGATAGAGTAAATTGATCAGAAATATTCTTCTCCTGACATCTTAGTCCAATATTCTTGCCACAACATGATGGTCTTTGTGTTGGCTATAAAACTAATGTTTTACCCAATAGTCAGCCAAAGTCACCCAAATAGTGGGTGAACTTAAGAGTGAAAAAATCAGCCAAGGCTTGATTCTGTCATCTCCAAAGTGACCCTGAAATTATTTTTATAGTTTCAAACCATGTGGATTAATACCCAAAATATTTTTAATTAGAACATAGAGGATAACTAAACTATCAGACTGAATTCTATAAATAGTATTGCCTTGAGGCCCATCCACTTGAATTAACCAAAAAGCACCACTAATTAGCTAGACTTAAGCAAGGGTTGGTGCTAGGCAATGTGACCTTTTTATGTCACATGTCACATGTCACCGGGATTACATTTTCTCTCTGATATACAAGTCATTGGTCACGGTACACTTCCAGGATTTGACACCATGGACTTATTTGATGAAGTGTACAGAAAATGTGCATATTGGTTTGTTAATTTCTAAGTACAATCAAGAGTCATTTTGTAATAATGTGTCCTCCTTTACAGTGTTTCAAGTATATAACCGTGTGGTTTATTAAACATAGCCCCACATGGAAACAAGGGGAATTGGGTTCTACTAGCACTTTTGCCAAAATCTGCTGTTCTTTCTTTTTTTGTTTAAGGTTTTATTTATTTATTTGAGAGAGAGAGAGGGAGGGAGCATGCATGATTGAGGAGATAGGCAGAGGGAGAGGAAGAGAAAGAATCCAAGCAGACTCCAGGCTAAGCACAGAGCCCAACATGAGGCTTGATCTCATGACCCTGAGATCATGACCTGAGCCAAAATCAAGAGTTGGAAACTTAACCGACTGAGCCACCCAGGTGCCCCCCAAATCCACTGTTCTTAAACAAGTTGCCTTAGCTCTCAGAACTTCAAACTTACCATCTAAATAGACTTAAAAAGTTATAGACTAAATAAGTTATCATTGAGATCCCTTTCAACATTCAGCATGAAAATGATTTTATCACTTAGAAACCATCCCACTAGTCCCCACTCTAATGGCTGGACCATGGCCCTTTCATTTCTCCATCTCTACCATCTTAAAAAAGAAAACTCACCTCTCCAATAAAACCTTCTGCTTTTTAATTTAAAAAATGTATTTATGTTCCTGCTGTATCTATTCCCTTACCTCGCTGCAACTTCAGTCTTGGTCCATCAGCCCTCTCCTGACTTCCTTCCATTACTCACCTAATGGCTACTTCTTCCATCACTGCCTTGGACCGTCTTCTCATCAGCATTCTCTGACCTCTCATTCTTTCATCACTCATTCTCCACCCATGTCCACATATAAAATCCTTGACTTTGACATAGTTATGCATCCACTTCCACCACTTTTGCTCCTGTGAAGTTCAAGAACTCTACAGAAAATCATATAATTAAAAAGAATAAAACAATGTATGACTGTGAACTGTGTCATTTGGTGCTATCACAAATACTTTATCTCCAGCCTCAATCAAGCCTCCCATGTTAATCAGCCCATCTTCCATTCACCTCTAGTGGAAGTGTCCTTCTGTTTAAGGCTTTAGTGTTCCCTATCTTTCTCCCTGCATGACCAAGTCATGCACTTTACAAATACATTTGGGGACACAGGAAATTAATCCTCCCACTTTTACCCCCAACGTTTTCAAATATTCACTCTTTCTTCTCTCCTCCTCATCTGACTCACAGAAATGGATCTTTCCTATTTCCCAAGCTAACCTCTACACGGGTGACCTCATCCCTGTCTCCTCCTACTTGAACACCACAAATTAGCCTCATCAATCACTCTCTGTTTCTTGGATCTTCAAACTTCTTGTAACGCATGTTAAGTTTCCCATATTATAAACACCACCTTTCTTTCTTTCCCTTTACTCTCAAATTCCTTGAGAAGATAGGTCTTCTTTTTATTTTGATTTATGTTACTTATTATTTTGTTTTTCTCATCTTTTAGATAGGTGTCCTTCTACTGAAGACTCTACCAATACTACTGCCAGTGATGTTACTAGAAGCCTAAGCTTCAGGTCCAGTTCTAAGGTCCAGTTGCCTTTTTTTCTGATTTGATCATATTTGACATAATTACAGCCTTTGTTATTGCTGTTCCTGAGATGCTCTCTTGCCTTAAGTTCTAGGACATCATTATCTCCTGTTTCTCTTACCTCTGTTCCTCCTCTACTGCTATTGTTTTATTGGGCGGCCCTCCTTCATCCAACCCTTTAAGGGAAGGTGTTCTTCAGGATTCAGTTCTTTGCCACCTTCTCCTAACAAATATGCCCCCGGAACAAACTCACACACACAAGAAAGATGGAGAAAGAGAGAGACAGACAGACAATAGAGACAGAGAATATCATCAGAGAGAGGCAGAGAGGATGAGAGAGAGACAGATAATAGAGAAAGACAGAGAGCCTGAGAGGGAGAAAGAGCAAGTCAATTCATGTGTTAATGGACCCTAAACTCATGATCTCTCCTGAATGACAAAACTGCAGTGTCAGCTACCCTCTCTTTCAAGGCATTTCACCTACACCTCCAACATACCCACGTTCCTGTGGCCCCCTCCATACTTCAAGAGGAACTACGTCCTCATACCTACTTACTTAAGAAATGATTAGATTTAAGAGACCCAGAAAGTCAATAGCTTACTTATTCCTCATCATATATGCAAATTTATTAGGCGAGGTTCCAATAGAAGGACTTCTAACACTGAAGACCGAGCATGTCCCTGAGACTTGTGTGGAGTGGTTTTACAAGGACTGCAGCAAGTCTAACCTAAAAGTCTATGCTACTTTTATCTCCATCTAAAGATGTAGAGACAAACTAAAGTGAAGTTCAGAAATTTGCCCAACAAGTAAGTGGAAGAGACGGATCCCACGGAGCCCATGCGGGTGCAGGGCTGTTCCGTGTGTGATACTGCCTCCAGGAGACATATGGGCAGTTTTGTTTAAGGTATTGGATGACAGTGGTATAGCCATTACCTCCTTTGCTCACCAAAAACAATAACAACAACAACAATAATAGCAGACTACGGGGGTTAAATGCTTACAATATGATAAACACTGCTTTAAGTGCTTTCTAAGCATTAACTCATTTAATCTTCATGACGACTCTATGGAAGAGGTACTACTCTTACTCCCATTTTACAGATGAGGGAAATGAGGCATATATGGCTTAAGCATCTTTTCCATTTTTCAGTAGCTTAAGGAAAGTGAATACTAGGCACTCTATTTCAAAGCACATGTCCTTGACCTCTATGCTATACTCTATTGCTATTTAAGCACTTTGCTGTGTTTCTGGAAGCAGCACTGAGCGCTGGTTCCTATGCATCCCTTCCCTCTCTAGCACCCCCACCCCACCTGGCTTTGTCCCAATAATTAATAGCCCTGCTGTTACAATACTTACTTTTTCTTTCCCCTCCTCCCTGTTTTGGCTTATTAGTTTATAACAATGTCTGCAAATGTTTTCTTTCTCAGTCCCCCCAGAATCCTACCACATTCTGTTTCATCCTGGATATTCTAATTTTACTGATCTTTTTACAAGCTACACACTACCTCTATCATAAAAAATAAGAACTCCTTGAACTATTACTGCTCTCTCCATATAGCCTTCTAAGTTTGGAGTGACCACATAACTGATTGTTTAAACCAAGATACTTTGAGAGTGGCTGTATTACAATGATGCTGGGACAGTAAGTATGGACTTGGGTTGTCCTGGGCAAACAGGAGTTATGGTCACATCACTTTAGACCCACAGAAGACTCGATACAGCTGCACAACCACATTGTTGACTCAAGAGATTTCCTAGCTAACAGCATCCCCACTGACAATGACATCATGGCTTCATCCAATAGCACTGACTACACAAGAATTGGAATTCTGCAGGGGCCTTCAAATAACAACAAGCACAAAGAAAACAATCTTGCCAAAATTTTAAAACAGAAAATGAAGAATAAAAGAATATGATTTAAGGCTCTAAGTCTATATAACCAATGGCAAGTAGACAGAACTGAATAAAAATGGACTTAAAAGTATTTAGTGATATTTCTTTAAATCAGCAGGGTTTAAAGAACAGAAACCTTACTTCTTAAAGTCTTTCCAATAAAACCCTCAGTTTAATCTCATTGAAAACACTCATTTCTTGTTAAATAAACATTATCTAATGAACAAAGGATTTTTGCAAAATCCCTTCATATCTTGTTATTCTCAAGTATAAATTAAAGCTTTTAACTCCTCTTTTTAATGCAACTTCAATCTCAACCCTCTAACCTTTCTCTATAGCATTTAATACTGTTATTTCTGAAACATAAAGACCAACTTGCCAAAAAAAAGGATATAAAATGAAATCTTGAAGTTTATAATCTATTATATTGGTGGTGATCAAGAAATAACTTTTACCTATTCCACTTATTTTTAAGGTTCATTTCTATAGTTCTTCAGCTTAAACCAATGCATTTACCTGAGTCTCAGAAATTGATATTCAAGAACATTTTTTCCCTAGGCTGTGAAATTGATAACTGATGGCTATTTAATATCATTGGTTTAAAATAATAACACTATGGATAGATGTGGAGATCTCTGGGAAGTACATTAACTATGAATTCCTAGGTTTTGTAGAGACCGTAATGTGTATAAGATTCTACTATGTAACAGTGAACTCTAGAATAGGAATCTTAATTCCTTCTCTTTCCTGCCTTACTATCTTATATCTGCTGTACATCTGGATGTGAAGTGTAGAAGGAAAATGGCACAAGCCCAAAGTGAAATTGTGAAATAGGAAAAGTTTGCCTTTGATGGCCTTTTGGTTCTTGGAAAAACAACCTCTCCCACTTTTGGGTTCCCAAAAATATCCTCTATTCCTAGAGAAGAAGAAAAAATCTGCTATCCTTATTTGAATTTTGATGAAAACTTGTTTTAATAAGCTAGCATTCCCAGTTTCCATTTACAAGTTTGAACTTTTAAACTCTCTAGTGGATTTAAAAGTCTATCTTCAAGTAAAGGAATTATAAGCACCAAGTTTCAAGCAGTGCTATGATTTTTAGAAAGGGGTCTTCCCTAGTCTGCAAACCCTTAGCATTCTGAAGGCCGATCTGAAGCCAGTTCTGCTTTAAGAATTTGGCAGTAATGGACAGACACCAAGGTAGCAAAGTATGGTTGCTGGTCTATAGCCCATAGATGTATTATTGATCTCTGGGAAAGGAGGGAATGGGGCTGAAAATTTTAGAAGGCTAACTCTCAGGAGCAGTATAGCAAGATTCATGAAAGCCCCTTGACTAAGCAAAAGTCTGCCCAAATGTCCTGAAAGTGGTTTTCTTTAGTACCAAATCAAGGACTGAGATACTCCATTCTCTCCCCTACACTCTCCCCTGGACATCTGATTATTTATATAAAATCATTTTCTGGTCGAAACACCCTACTATTGACTATCTCATTATAAAGAGTTTATTTTCAAGATCCAGAATTCAGAGGGGGGGGGAGAGAGAGAGAGAGAGAGGGAGAAATCAACAGGATTTTCTGCTCCAAAATCCTTCAAGTTTAAAGATAAAACGGCTACACAGAGGATTAGCAAACTAGAATATTAGAGGCAAAACTGAAAACTGAAGTTCTGGAGAACTGTCCTGGGAGCTGGGGAACCCCAGCTGGTAGGATGCGGAATCCTAGAGACTGTGTGCCCTTGATAGGAAGAGATGAGGAAGAACTGATGACTGATCCTTGCAAACTAACTATAAGAGAGAGGAGAGGAAAACAATGCTTTTACTGGCACAGGTTAAAATATGATACTGGTAATAATCCTCTTAATGAGCTGCGTTCCATGTGTGCCTAATCAAACATGCTGCGAAATAATTGTAAGGCATATCAACAAGTTTGCGTTAGATTAACACTGCTTTGCAATTTGCTTGATTACAATAATAAATACTCTCCCTCCTCCATGCCCTGAGTCTGATTTGAGAAGTCCCTTGTGAAAATCACCTCAATGCATACTCTGTACCTCCCATGTTCAGGGCAATGTGCTCAATGCTAGAAACATTTTCTTCATTTTATAGAGTGGGGCTACTCATCCTTGGTACTTTTGACATATTGGACTGCATCGGATAACTCCTGGGAAGAGTTTGGGAATAATTCGTTCTGAGACCATAGCACATAAATCATTGAACAGTCATATTACAAATACAGAGCGGCTTATTTGCTTTTCCTCTTATAAAATATGGGACTTTGAACGTATAAAACCCATTAGATGAGATAGAATTTGCATCTAGTAGTTTTTGCAGCCTCACAGTAGAATGGAAAATCAAATGCTTGAGAATTACATCAAGTGTATCACAACATTCCTGTTACTTGGGATCTCAGCAGTATCATCAAATGGTCAAAATAAAGTTAGCTTTTAAAAAATATAAAAGCACTTAGTTGTATTATACTGTTTCTCTTTAGCCCAGCTTTCTCATCTACATCTCAGCAATGAGAATCAACACTGTTTGAAACAATGGTCCATGCTTGATGAGGAAGATTTAAATGTCCCTCAAAAACATCAGACAATTACCTAAGCCAGAAGCAAGATGTTAGACTAGGCAGACTAATGATGTGATCTAGGATGGTAATTCCCATGGTTCTTAAGGAGCAGAAACATCAATCATTTAATAAATACGTGGTTTCCATTGGACTCCAGACTGAATGGAAAAAAAAGAAAATCTCAGCAGTGAGAAAATTGCCCAAGTTTTCCTGGCATATCAATATGCATGTCCCTTAAAGCAAGGCTATGTCTAATCTAACACATTTCTAATCTTTCTTTCAGATTCTGTTATATTAATTAATGCCAGAATGAACACCAGAGGGGGAAATCTACATAACTGGGCAACAAAGTGATGGGTTCAAACAAGATTCCACAACTCTGCTTCAAATTTTGAATAATTATAGTAGAGTTTCCTTTTTGACAATAGTATTTTATGTCTTCTTGAAAAAATTATTCTAGGGGCACCTGGATGGCTCAGTTGGTAGAGCATGTGACTCTCTATCTGAAGGTTGTGAGTTCAAGCCCCACATTGGGCACAGAGTTTAATTAAAAAAAATAATAATTTAAAAAATTATACTATAGGGCACCTGGGTGGCTCAGTCAGTTAAGTGTCTGCCTTTGACTCAGGTCATGATCCCAAGGTCCTGGGATCCATTCCCACATCAGGCTCCCTGATCAACGGGGGGTCTGCTTCTTCCTCTACACCTCCCCCCTGCTCGTGATCTCTCTCTCTCACTCTCTCTCTCCCAAATAAACAAATAAAATCTTTAAAAAAATAAAAAATAAAAAAATTATACTATAACTGACTTTTTACCTTTCCACCTCTCAGAAAACCATCACATGGCTTTCAAAACCCACGGTCTCTAGTTGTGTTGTTCCTGAGAAGTTACCACCTGACTGCAAGGAAGTCTCAGTTGGTTGAACAATTACCTAAATCTTATGGACTGAGAGATTTTCTCATTTTATTTTTTAAATTATCATATGGTGGCTTTTTTTCTTTTGGTGCTCATTTACATGGAGTTCAATAATGTATCCACAATTAAGATACAAAACAATTCCTTCATGCCCCCAAATGCCCTGTGATACAACTTTGTAGTAGTATTCTCAGCATGCCCATACCTCTGGCAACCACTGACTGACCTTTTCATTGGCTTTATAGTTTTCTCTTTTCCAGAATATCACATAGTTGAAATCATACAATATGTAGCCTTTTCATACTAGCTTTTCTGACTCCCACAAATCTTTGAGAATTATCTATTTTAACGTGTATTAATATCATTATATATCAATAGTTTTTCCTTTTTACTTCTGAGTAGTATTCCATTGTATGAATATTCCATGGCTTGTTTATCCATACCACTGTTAAAGGACACTGGGTTGTTTCCAGCTTTTGACCACCACAAATAAAGCTGTTCTGAACATTTGTCTATCGAATTTAGTGAGGACATAAATTTTCATTTCTCTAGGGTAAGTGACCAGAAGTAGAATTACTGGGGAATATGTTAAGTAAATGTATAATTTTATAAAAAAAAAACTGCCAAACTGTTTTCCACAGTATCTCTGTAATTTTGCTCCTACCAACAGTGCATGAGAGTTCCATTTGCTCCACATCTTCACCAGCTCTTGGTACTCTAGGCTGACAGTTTCAATCTAAGAATGCTAGAATGGCTTTATTAAAAAATATCTTTATCAACTGTTATAAGGTAGTACATGCTTAATATAAAGCAACTAGCTCTCCAATTAGGAAATAGCATTATTTTCCCATAAAGTGTTTTGTAGAAGTACTTTGATATCGAACACTGGAAACCATAATGCAATGTTGCATTCAAACTATAAGATCTTCTAAAATTGTACTATGTAATTTGTCAGGAGAGCTGTAATTCCCCTGAACTTGTTTCATTCTTTTTGTGTCTATGGTAACTACGAAAATGGCCTCCATGCTATTAGGGCTGCTATAAGGACCAGAGCAGCATTCATTAGTTCAACAAATATTTGGTAAGAGATATTATCCTAGGAGTAGTTATTGATAGGACAGAGTTGGCTTCTGTCCTCATGAGGCACATATATCTATCTAAATATATATATAATAATAACTAACTGCATGAGTAATCAACCTAAAGATCTACATAGGAAATACTAGCTGAAGATGTTTTAAGAGAACTTGGTCTTGGTTTGACAAGTATCAGGTACTCACTCATAGGAAGCTGTGCTTCAATTCAAACAATGAAATTATCTAGTGTTTCTGAGAAATTAGTGCATATTAGAAACTAAAATATAATCCAAATTGTGATAACCGAACAAAACCCTTCAATTGCAAGATTCTGGAAAAAGCAGGTCTAGAATGCAAATAGAAAGAAAACTATGAATGGTAGTTTGAAATATCAAATCTCTTTTGATAAATGGAGAGCACATTTTTTTTAAAAGATTTTATTTATTAATTTACTTTAGAGAGCGAGGGAGAGAGAGAGTGGGGGAAGGGAGAGGGACAAGGAGACTCTGTGCTGAGTGCAGAGCCCGATGTGGGGCTCGATCCCACAACGCTAAGATCAAGACCTGAGCCAAAATTAAGAGTTGGACACCCAACCAACTGAGCCACCCAGGTGCCCCTGGAGAGAACATTTTAATGTCACCAATAGCTAAAACTTAATTCTCCCCTCTGCTGAAAAGTGTCACCAGACCATCTCCTTACCCCCTCCACCTTCTTTCTTTGAACATTCTCTCTCTTGTCCAAATTCTCAGTGTCCGACTCATTATTAAGGATCACACCAGGGTTCTTATTCTCTAAGTCCTCTGGATTGCTGGCTCTGGATCAGATCTGCAGCTTCCTGGTGTCAGACGACAGCCAGCCCATGAGGGACTGCATTTGCCCCCACCTCAGACTCCTAATTTCCTGTACCCAGCCCCTCTGCTGGGCCATCCAGAGAGGGAACCAGACATTAATAGCTCATTTGTGATTCACCAAGGAAAGGATAATATGCCAGAACCATTCTTTCGCATGCAGTTAACATTGCTCCCTTCGGTAAAATGCAGCCCATTACCTGAAAGCCCTGTGAAATTGGCGGGGAATTGAAAACCTGATGCTTATACAGAAGGCTGACTTGCTTCCTAAGGGTTAGGCAAGGAACTCAAAAGAGCTCTCTCGCTAACAAGAGTCTTCAGAAATGAAGTCGCCTGAACATAATCAGTTCACCCTAATTGATTGCATACAGTTTTATTACATAACTGATGGTTTTTAAACCCCAGCCAATTAGTTTGCCAAACAGAGGTTACATTCTTGACTGGTTTATTCAAACTAAATTTAGGCAGGATTTACAATACAATCCGCCTTACCCAGGCAGTGGAAAATGCACTCTTTTAATGAGTGAAAATTAGCAAGTACTTCCGTGGAACCAAAAGGGAAAAAGAGAAGTTTCACTAAAATGCTAACCTTAACTGACCAAGGCATTAACTCTGGGTTTTATTTTACCCGATGCAATTCTTTTCCTATGTAGTTACCTGATTTTGAGATCTTTAAAAAATATTTGTATGGTTGATATCACTGGTATGTTGCATTTAAAATGATTAAATTAGAATTAAGCAAAAACCCACCCATTTGGCCTGATGTGTTAATTCAGAGGAATCTCTTAGGCTGTGTGAGTTATCACCTCTAGTCCTTCAGAGATTTCACAAACTTCTAATGTTTGGCAGAAAATTAAGTCTGTCTGAAGATTCCATTGTTTATTTCTGAGCATATCCCTCAGCATATCCCTCATAGTCCAGCCTGGTCATTTAAACTAATCCTCATTATAAGTATCTGTGTTTATATTGCATTTTTAGGATTCCATTAATTAAAATTCTAATGGGATAAGGCAAAGTGTTTTCCTAAAACTGAGCAGCTAGAGAAATAAATCAATTAACTGCTTTTTACTAAGTACCCATTATGCACTCAGCCCCACGCCAAGTCAGATAGGGTACAAAAGAAGGGTCAGACAGAAATGTAGATGAGAAGCAGAATTCAAGATTTCAATGTCCATGCTAGCGTTAGAAGGTTACATGAGGGAAATTTTTACAAATTGTTCCTTAAACTTATAAAGTATTTTATAGAACAGAGGTCAGAAAACTGTACTGTGAAGGTTTCCTGTAAGTATTTTAGGCTTTTCAGACAGACGCAAAATTGAGAATATTATATGTATACTTATATAATAAGAAAGAAAACAAATTTCCACAATTTTTTCTTGATGAGATTAAAAACTTGTATCAGATTTACATATCTCAGATAATGTAATTAGCAAGGTAATGGCTGCATATTTTATCTTCTAAAACTTCAATAAAGAATAGAGAATTCAAAGCCAAAGCCACACACTTATTTTATAAATTCAGAAGGAAACCAAAGTCTACTGTCTCCTCTCTCCTGGGGAGGCCTGTGGTGGACTACTACCCTAACATGTGACAACATGCCTGGGTGATGAAGTTTTGAAGAATCTCATAACCTTTTCCTCTTCAGATATCAATCAGATGACAACTTTAGCATATCCCTGTACTACCCCAAAAGGTCCACCTTTGTCTTAAATCCTGGAAAGCTTATCTGGCAATAAACATAAAGAGAAGGGTCTAGAATTTAAGATGCACTGCTGTTTCTGAGGAATGGAGGCTATTCACATCTCTGCTCTGATAGTCCTAGTTTGGAGGGTGCCCAGGACATCTCTGAAGTTATTTATACCTCAGAGTCAGGCTAGTCGGACCAATCCTGATGAGAGGCAGTAGTAACCAGATGAGAAATGATACATGGTCTGCCCTTCCTTATCCTTCCCTGACATGGGCTTCAGTCAATCCACACCTACAGAAAGGGAGTTCACTCCACAATCCCTTTTAGCATAGAGTCTATTTTCGGTAGATTGGTAGATAAGACACAGTCATGAAACTACGAGAATGATCCAGAAGAACATACTGTCCAAAGGTTGTACTGTGAAGGGATATGGGGCCTGGAGAGGAAGCCAGAGTCTTGTGAATGAAGGTGGTTAGATCACAAAGCACATCAGATGTTACATTAATGAACAAAGATTTTATTCCGTAAAATAAAGGGAAGCCAGTTAGCAGGTTTATACCAATGTTTACAGATCAGATTTGCATTTTAAAAAAAGCACTTCTTCCTTGTGCAAACGCTAGAATTATAGAGGCTTAAAGTAGTAAAAGGGAGAACAGTACTTACTACTCTTGCTCAGATAAAGGCTCATACCAAGGCAGTAGTGAGAAAATGGAAGAGTATGAATTGAACAGCTATTAAGGAAATAGATTTAGCAATGCCTTTGGGACTGTATGAAGAAAGCCAATCAGAGGGCAAGGTGACCAAGAATGACTACTAATTTGGGAGACTGGATATGGGGGGAGGGGGGAAGGGAAGGCATTCTGAAGTAGGTAGAATGGAGATAACCTGATAGGTGGTTGGAGATTCAGATCTGGAAGGGAAGGGAGCCTAGAATAGAAGTAGAAATTTGGGACCCTGGAGTCAAAAGCCAGAGCATTGATCTGGTCGGGATGGGAGGAAAAGAAGGTGGTTATTGGCAAAACTTTAGTGATCACTGCCATTGGAGAAATGGATTGAAGAAGACTGATGAGATGGAGAATGTAAGGCGGAGGCCATACCTGGGCAGTGGTAGTTCCAAAATTTCCATTTTGACAGGATCCAGACCAGCAATCACATCAGAAGGGGGCTTGAATATTTGTTTGCAGAGTACTTGATGTAAGAATTGAGAAAATTCAAGTGTCCATATCAAGAAATGGGGAATGCTGCTGGATATTATGTTTTCGCATCCCCACCCCCAACCCTGGGTCCACTAGTTCCTCCAGCACTGAGGTTGCAGAACCAGGGGAACACATCGCCTTGCCAAGAAACCAAAGGAAGATGGGATTTTAAGAATCAGGGAGCAGACTCAGAGTCAAATTCAAGCAGAGATCGTATAGATAGGAAGAAAACATCTGGCCAATGTACAATTGCTGATGTTCGCCGGTGCAATTTCCATGCAGTAATGGGGGAAGAAACAACAATGAATGGGCAAAGATGGAGTGAGAAGGAAAGAGTCAATGAGGGCAGACTTCTCTCTGAAGACGTTCAACTATGAGGAGATGAAGAAAAATATGGCAGTTGCCACAGGGGGATGCAGGGTCAAGGGGCCTCAAGAATAGTTTGAAGACAAGAAGAGACCCTGTCTCAGAGCTAGTGCTCAGAACCCCATGTGACAGGCCTGCACTGCCCAGAGCATAAACTCCTGGCTGCCCTTCTCTAGAAAATGCCTCGCCTGCAGGGCCCCATTTCCATCTAAAAATCCATGGGAAAAGAATGATCGAGTTGGGCCTTGAAGGCTTTTTCCCTGTAGCAATTTTCTATTAAAGTGCAAATACCTAAGTAACAACTGGAAATGAGGCCAGGATAGATGCTTAAAGTAGAAAGAGGAAGTAAGAAGGCAAATGCCAAAGAAAATCTTTGCCTACCTCACAGTTTTGTCTGGGTTGGCCCCAAATTCAGTCACTAGTAATGCCAGAAAATTACATGTGTTCTGTAGTGGGCAGAGAATACATATTAATCACAGATGCTGTTGAGCTGAAATTATCCTCCACGCCCTACATACAGAGAGGCATCATACCTAGATTATCAATCTCGAAGGCTAAAAATTCAACTTAATAAACTTAATACTAATTTGGATCAAAATGAAGTCTCTTAGGAGATACAGATGGTGCTAAAAATATTAAATGCCCCAGGGTCAAACCTATAGGAATCAATTGCAATTTTCCCTCATTATGATCACAGAAGTAAAGGAAGGATGTGGGGAAATCTAAGTCTGACGGTGGTTACTAGGTGACTTTCGAAAAGTAGCAGCATATGCCTCCCCCCAAAATACCACTTTGCATATTGATTATTTTGAGCTGAAGACTATTGAGAAGTAACAGAAACAAGAAAAGCTCTCTGCATTCCCCCTCTTTGCCTAAAGATAGGAGATAAATCTGTAAGGGTGCCTCCTCTCCTCTCCCTACCAGGAAGGACTGAAATTAATCATCTGAGACTCTAGACCCCTACCAGCCCAGAGATGATACCAGAGGAATCTACATAATAAACTTTACTATGTAACGCTTGCCTATCATTAATTTCTCCACAAATTTACCTTCTCACAATTTGCCACCCCGAAGCTCAAAGTCCCTTTATTTTGTCTTACTACTTTTCCACACAATTAGTGTTCTTTGCTAACATGCTATATAAGCTCAAGTTCTAACCACTCTTCTGAGTTATTCATCACTGAGTCCTCCATGTATATGTGTGATGTACATGCTAGTAGACTTCTGTTTGTTTTTCTATTGTTAATTTGTCTTATGTTGGTCTAATTTGCTGGACCCCCAGCCAGTGAAACCAAGATAGGTAGAATTTTTCCTTCTCTACACATTCCTCTCCTGATATTTCTTCAACAACTGAAACAACTCACTTACATTTGTGTCTGTTGTGTCTGCTATCCCCATACCAAGTTCTCAATCAGTGGATCCTAGGTCCTTGTTTTGTTTTCTCATACATCGAAGGAAGGTCATTCACAATTTATGTATGCCCAATGTCCCTATATATGCACATGAGCAACCGGAAAAAAACACTTTAACCTATATAAGAGGCACTGCAGCCCCAAGAAGGACCTTCCTTTCTACTTGCAACTGACTGTCCTTTCTCATCCCTATGAAGGACAACTTCATAAACCATCTATAATTCCCATCTCACTCCAGGATTGGCCTATATTGGTAGAAAATATGTAGCATTACTGGTAAAGGAGGGAGAAAAAGGAAGAAGAGGAGGAGCATGTAGAGGAAAAGGAACAAGTAGAATAGGTGGAAGAAGACTCATTTAAACACCAGAAACCACTTTCTAGCTATTCAATCATGACAGTCCCCTTCAGTCCCTAAACTCTGTCCCTTTTTATCACCTGTCCATTCATGCCTTTCTCTATGGTCCTATCCCTGGCCAAACTCTTACATGAAATGCCTAGGAAAATGAATCTGATTCTCCTCTGAAATAAAAATAAATCTCACTTCCATTCTTTGAAAGTCAAGGAAGTACTATTAGCTTTTATATGTGAGATTGTCTTTCCCAAAAGCAACAGTTGAGCCCAGGACCCTGGCTTGTGGGTCTGAGCTAGGGCTAAGTTACTATAAGCTGGATTATTGTTATCAAAATTATTGCAAAGAATCTGAGGATTCATATGCTAACCAAGCATTGTGTAGACTGGAAAAGTAGTATTTGACACGTAGATTACCAACTTTCTAAAAATTTACATAGCTGTATGGTGATTACTAAAACATGTTCATTTAAAAGACTTGCTGAATATTAGTAGCTTTATGTCAACATGTATTTTTCCAATATCAATACATAATTAAGAAATGATTACTACTGTGACAGTCTCATAAGTTTTTTGACATTGAAAGTGGGGGCAGTCTCCCAATTAAAAAGATTGGGAGTCACAATAAGGAAGAATATTGAACTGTCAATTCTGTCTGAAAAAAAATTGACAAGCATCTTCATGCCTCCTTTCTGCTTTCTATTGCCTCATTTGAGATGCTCCTATTCCTGTATAAGGCCACCTCTAGCCCAAAGGGTGACATTCTAAAAATAAGAGCAAGGAACTCCAGTATGATTCAGCCCTATGCCAGGACGAATGTCTTAGTGAGCAGACCACAGGCTCAGGAGCTGCCTTGGTTGGCCCCACTGGCAGTCTTCATTCTTCCACCTGTGCTCTGAATCCTACATCCTCCTGGTTTCTCGAATAACCTTGCTCCTATACCCTTACTTTATGTCTATCGACTTTTTCTCATGCACATTAAAACATGTTCAAGACCTCCCCTATTTTAGGAAACCCTGTCCCCATGCCCACATCCAGCTCTAGCTACCATCCTGTTTCCTTCTTTTTCCTCCTCCAACCTTTCAACTTGTTAAGCTTCTTGATAAAAGGTTTTACTTTCACCATCTCCATGTACTCTCACTCACTCCCCAACCCACTGCTATCTGACTTCCAGCCCTGCCACTTCTCTGAAACTGCTTGTGTCAAGATCACCAATGAAGTCTGTGTTACTAGATCCAATAATTTCTTCTCCAATCTTATTTTGTTTTCCCTAGTTGCAGCATTTGATACCAGCACCATCCCGCCCATTTTGAAATGCTTTAATTCCTTGAATTTAGTTCTCTACAATATCCTGACATTCCTCCCACATGTCTATTTCTTCTTGTATACTTTGTAAGATCGTCCTTGCCTAGACATTCCTTCAACATTGGGAGGCTCTTCTTATTCTATATATGCAATGTCATTCAGTCTGTGGTCTTGGTTCCCATCTATATGATGATCTTCAAATCTCTGACCTCTCATGTGAACAACAGAGCTGTACATCTAACTCCTTACTGGGTATCACCATTTGGATATCTAGCACATACCTCATATTTAGCATGTCTAAAACTACATTGTTATTTTCCAAACCTGCTCCTTCTCTAGGATTTGTTTTCAGCCAATGTCACCACCAGCCACCTAGATGTTTAAGGAAGAAAACTAGTTGTTTAAGGAAGAACCTGGAAGTCATCCTTGCCTCCTTTCTCTTCCTCATCCTCTACACTCAATCAATCAACAAATCCAACCAATTTCACCTCATAAATTGCACTGAACCCATATATTTGTCATGTCACCATCCCAGTCTATGCTGCCTCATTATCTCTCCTTTGGGCTTTTGCCACCATACTAGACTCCTTGCTACCTCTCTTGCCCCCATGCAGATACGATCATGATACCCCTTCATGTAAAAGCCTTTGTGAATCTGTCTAGACCATTAGGATCTACCCTAAAATCCTTAACATGGATTATAAAACATTCTAGGAACAGATCTCTCACATCTCAGTGTCATCTTGAGCCATTCTCAGCCAGGTTGGTTTTCTTTTGATTCTTTAAAGATACAATACAGTCTCTGGTCTCTGCACTTTACACATGTTATCCCTCCATCTCATATCCTTCTTCCTACAATGCTTTATCTGGCTAGCCCATTCATTCATATTTCAAACCTCAGCTTGCCTGCCGCTTGCTCCAAAAAGCCTTCCTGATCTCCTAGATAAGGCATTGACAAACTATGGTCAGTGGGCCAAATTTGCTCACGGCTTGTTTGGTTACTGGCCTCAAGCTAAGAATGGTTTTAAAACTTCTAAAGGATTTTAAAAGAAGAAAAAGAGGAGGAAAAGGAAGATACAGAGGAGGAGAGAGACCATATATGGCCCTTCAATCTTAAAATAGTGAAAACCTAGCATATTTACTAGACCCTTTATGGAAAAATTTGCTAAGCCCTGCCTTAGATCATTAGCTGAGGGCCCCCTACTGGGTGCTCCCTTGACACCCTGGACTTCCTCTGTTATCACACTCATGCATTACTGCAATTATTTAATGTCTCCATCTCACACTAGCCTCCAAGCTCTGCAAAGTCAGGTACCATGTTGTTTATCACACTATATCCCCAGATGTCCTACATGGTAGATTCCCAGGAAACACTGGTGAATAACCACAATGAAGAATGAAAATAAGTGACAGTGTCCATATTACTGTATCTACAAATAGGCTATGGAAGCACTTTCAGGGGCATATGACTAGGACAACCATACAACCTTGTGCTCTCAGGACAATGATGATTTATACTTGTCATCCCAGCAAAATTATTAGTAGCTCCCCCTTTCCCACTCAAAAGTGTCTCACTTTGGAGGAAGTTAGGTTACTTGGAAAAATGTCATAGGTCCTACTCCCTGGGAAAGAGAGGCTCCCTAAGACCACTGGAGCAAAACCACAGTGCCCTTTGTATCAAACGGCAGAACTCTTCCTATGGGGAAAAGAATCCTTGTAACACACAGTGTTCAGAATCCAGAAAAATATTAGTAAAATACTGAGCTTGTAGAACATCATGATTAAAATAGGCATTTGTTCACTGACCCAGAGATTTGACTATTTTTTTCCCAACATAATCATTGTGTGAAAACACATCCCATATTGTAAATAACAAACACTGGGTAATCAATCCATCTTGAATTTGGAGCAGTCAGTATACTTATATTTAATGACTATATTTACAAGAAGGTCTTTTTTTGTCCATGCCATATACAGGTAAGTCACTTTGGGTTGGGGGGGGCATGACTGGGAAATTAGATATTCTGGCTAATCAATATTTAGGAATGATAAAATAAGTTATTTTGGAATACAAAATTTAAGAATTGAAGTTAACTTTAAGAATGGTCAAGTTCTCCTCAAAAAGTTGAAAATAGAGCTACCCTATGACCCAACAATTGCACTACTGGGTATTTACCACAAAGATACAAATGTAGTGATCCGAAGGGGTACGTGCACCCCAACGTTTATAGCAGCAATGTCCACAATAGCCAAACTATGGAAAGAGCCAAGATGTCCATCAACAGATGAATGGATAAAGAAGATGTTGTATATAAATACAATGGAATATTATGCAGCCATCAAAAGGAATGAGATCTTGCCATTTGCAATGACGTGGATGGAACTGGAGGGTGTTATGCTGAATGAAATAAGTCAATCAGAGAAAGACATGTATCATATGACCTCACTGATATGAGGAATTCTTACTCTCGGGAAACAAACTGAGGCTTGCTGTAGTGGTGGGAGATGGGAGGGATGGGGTGGCTGGGTGATAGACACTGGGGAGGGTATGTGCTATGGTGAGTGCTGTGAATTCTGTAAGACTGTTGAATCACAGACCTGTACCTCTGAAACAAATAATACATTATATGTTTAAAAAAAAAAGAAGATAGTAGGAAGGGAAAAATGAAGGGGGCGGAAATCGGAGGGGGAGACGAACCATGAGAGACTATGGACTCTGAGAAACAAACTGAGGGTTCTAGAAGGGATGGGTTAGCCTGGTGATGGGTATTAAAGAGGGCACGTTCTGCATGGAGCACTGGGTATTATACACAAACAATGAATCATGGAACACTACATCAAAAACTAATGATGTAATGTATGGTGATTAACATAACATAATAAAAAAAAAAAAAAGAATGGTCAAGTTCAACACGATTATTTTATGGAGGACAAAGGAAGCAAATGTTCCTGTAGCTTATAAGCCTCCTTTGGGATCAGTGACAGGCTTGATTAAATTTTTTCCCATAAATTTAAATAAAATTAAACATACCTAATAACAAAATATCTTTTTATATTGTAATCGTTTTTTAAATGATTTGGAATAACTTTGGGATCTTCATGCCTGAGAGTCATCTTAAAGAATAGCAGTCTTTACTGAATTTCATGTGTACAGGAATCATAGCTATCTAATGAAAGGTATGAAATCCTACATCTCTTCAAAATTTCCTTTTCACTTCTCTAGTGTTTTGCCACCACTGATCTGAGCTGCAGACCAAACTCATCAAATACATGTTTAATATTAATACCATTAAATATCAATGATAGAATTTATTTAGTATGTACAATGTACTAGGCACTAAGCTTATGTGATTTACTTACTCATCACAACAACCAGATATATGCCATTAATTAAAAAATGATAAAACTGGCACTAAGAGCAAATGACCTGCTCCAGATACATAGCTGGGAAATAATCCAGATGGGGCTTTAACTCAGATCTTTCTGAGTTAACTCTGAACCACAATCCTATAATTACCATTTTTTGAGGAGGCTTATGTTGGATAACTCTGTACGCCACTTCAAATCTCCATGGTGTCAACTCTCTCCAGCTACTGACACAGCTCTCAGTTCTATGCAGGAGAAATCTAAAGAGAGATCTACTTGCCTTCTGCGTCCGGATCTCTCTGATGCTACTGCATGATGAACCACCTCACAATCATACATGTGCAACCAGAAAGTGTGTGCATTGGAGCTACCTTTGACCAATCAGAGACATGAACCTGTGTCTTGTGTCTTCTCTCTTTGTCCATGGTTAGTATTGAGATACATTTCATAAGTTCTGAGAAGGCCTTACAAGATCAAGTATCTCCTGTAGGCATCTTGAGTTGCTTTCCCTCCTTCATTTCACTACTGCTGTCCCCCACATTTTTCCCCTGGAATCACCTTCCAAATAAATAACATTGGTCTCAGGCTTTGCTTTCAGAGGCATCCAGGATAAGAAGGGACCATTTCCCCCACCATCTGAAACCATCTTGTCTCTACTCCTGAGTTTTATATCAGTAATATGCAACAGCTAACATACTTTATCTGAAGAGGAAATCCCCTGTCTCTGATGGACCTGACTTCTTCATTTCCTGTGAATAGCAGAGCTATCTGCATCTGTAGGGTCTCAGGACAGCATTGAGAATATTTGTCTACCTCTGCTGGAAGCCGTTCTGATTAGTCAGGCTCCTTGAGTTGGAAACATAAGGATTTATAATGAAAAAGAATCACACAGTAAAAACAGAAAGAATGAAAAGAAAACAAACCAATAAAGAACCTATCCTATCATAACATTTGAGGTTCTGGTATTTGCTGGCTTTGGAGGGAGTTCAAAATAAATGAAAGAAATGTGTATTTTATTAAATGCTAATATTTAGAAGATGTGGGGGGGGAAGGAAAGATAAATGCTTCCAATCATATTTGCAAATATGAGGCATCTCCTAGCTCCTTCAAAATGGTTAGATGTTTTCCTTGCATTTGAGCCACCTACTCAGTTTTAGAGGTAATGCCTGGGACAAGCAGAAAATTGTCTGAGGAGTAGCAAATTTGCACGAGCATCCAACCAACAGAGATGGGCACTGCACTGTGCTCTCAGCCTGGACTGTAATACAATAACCAGGCTTTTCTAGCCAAACTGCAGCTGCCCATCCGACTTCCTCCACAGGAAGAGCCTATTGCTTTTGACCCCACATAGATCTGCCTATCCTTCCCTTACAACATCTGCTATTGTTAACATGATCTCTGTTTGTTTTGAAGTATAAATAGGCCCCAAATTTCAAGAGTTCAAAATACACTGAACCATAACAGCATAGCTTCTTCCTTTTCTTTTTGGTAAGAGTCTTATCCCTCTCTTGGGTTTTGGGATTCATTTTAAGAACAACAATGAAATCAAGTGGAGAGGAAGAAGATTTAGAAGAGGGATCAGGAGTGTTCAAGGCAGTCAAAAATGAAGAGTTGCCCCTTGTTTTTGTTTTTCTTATATTTGCAGTAATACAGATCGACTGTCAAGTTGAGCCATTTTCTGTATTCACTTTTCTCCATACTAATGTTAAGAGTTTGGGGCAAGAGAAGAAACTAATTTAATTATTAACTAGTACCCAAGGTGTTTTTGCAGTGTGCAAATTTACCAATTTAAAGTTTAAATTTTTGCTCGAGCAAGACATTTTCTTGTTCTTCATAGTTAATGTACTTGTTTTCAAGAAGAGAAAACAGGTGAACATTGGTCCTTCCCTCTAATATAGAAGATGAACAAAAAGCACGACACTGAGGCCCAACAGCCCTAGATTCTTAGCCTACACTTGCCATTAGGTAAATTTAATTCACTCCTCTAAACCTCAACTTACTCGTCCATAAAATGAATGAAATGAGTAATTATTTCATAGCACTGTTATAGTAGTAAATGAAATAATGTATATGAAATGCTTGATAAGTGTGCTTACTAAATATTAGGTGGTAATGATTGTCCAGTAGGTGTAATTTTTGTCTTCCAATGAGACTCCAAAAATCTAATGGTTCAGTTTTCTGAACTACCTCAGATAGGGAGGAATCAGTTCCATAAGTATCTCCAGCTGAGGGGTTAAAACAGATAAAGTGCTCAGAAGAGTACCTAGCAGGTTATAAACACTTGATAAATGTTAGCTATTCATTACCATCACTATTAATGTACCATTAATAATGTACAATTATCCTTAGTATTGTAATCAGTTTATAGAATGAGCTAGACTCAGCAGGTGCAAGAGAGAAAATTTAGTGTTTCTAACCAATTCTCATTTAAACTCATGCTGTCAAATGATTTTTCTCAGATCCTGAATGAAACCCTAGGTAGATGACATAGCTTTTCTGATTGCTTTCACATATGAAAATTCCAGTCCAATCCAATACAATCTCAAATTCTTTTGAAAACGTCTTCCTTCCCTCAATTTGGGTCTGCCTCAGGCTGAGAAATTTGTGATGGAAAAAAGTGTGGTTGGCTTTGCACCATTTCCCTCCCTTGATTCTTCTTCCTCCACTCACTAGGAAGCCACTGGTCCTCCAGGGTTGAGCCTGGCGCCTGGGGTTAAGAAAGGGAAGAGCAACATAGGAAAGAAGAGGTCTTCCTCTACCAAAACATTTAAAATCTAGCATTGATATCGTCTGAGTAGTGCAGATTTCTAAAACAGTCTTTTTTGAGTTAGGTCCTCCTGAGGGTTCCACAGAGATTTATACTAAAGATTTGCAGTTGCCTGTTCCTGTTGACTGTTTAAGACTTCTTCGGTAACCCCTGCTGTTTTCTGGTGTCTACCTCTCACTTGAGGTCACCTCATACCTCTTGGGTGGGTCTGCAACGTGCTCCTCAGAACAGTTTTTTTCTACCTCCCAATGAATGCTCATCTTCTCTTATATACCCTAGAGGTATATAAAGGCTAGGTAGGCAGAGGCTGCACTAGGTTTTAGCCACTTCCTCTGCAAGATCAACATCAATTGTCTTAGTCTGCACTGCCCAACACAGTAGCCACCCACCACTTGTGGTTCTGTATATTTACATTATAACTGATCACAATAAAATAAAATATAATTCAGTCCCTCAATCTCATGAGCCACATTTCAAGTGCTCAATACTCAGATGTGGCTGGTGGCTACCATATTGAACAACAAAGATACTGAAAATTTCCATTGTTGCAGAAAATTCCACAGACAGAGCTGGAACTGTAGCACCTCACTTTAGAAGGTGAGGTTTTTGTCATTATTTTTTGTTGTTGCTGCTGTGTTCCCAGACCTTGGAGCCTCTCCCGAAGCTACAGCATAAGGGAAAATTCACATTTACCACTTTTTTTTTTAATATATAATCAGTAAGTAGATAGATTTTGACATCTGGATTCTGGACTAGGGATATGTCAAAGCAACTGAATACAAGACTATTTTTCACAATGCTAAAATCTTAGATAAAATGGAAATAATTAATTAGAGTTCTCATGATTGAGCCTCAAGTCTAAAAAATATTTATTCAGGCAGAAGAAACATGTCCATCATTTCTGCCCCCATGATGAGACACAGAACAGTGTCCACCAAAGGTATTATCCTATATATTTATGGTGTTTTTACAGTTTATGAGCCACATGAATTAATCTCTCTCTCTCTCTTTTTTTTTTTCTAAAAGCAACTGTGAAAAGTAGGCAGAACAGGTATCATTGTACCTAGACTAAGGGAACATAAATGACCTGCCCAAAGTCACAGAGCCAGTAGCTGAGAGAGCCACGTACCCAAGCTTCTTCCATTTCATTACGCTTGTTCCTAGAGGGCCAGACAATTCTAAAAACCAATTCTTACTATATACAAGGAAGGCAGGAATTCAGAATTGAATCATTTTCAGAGACTTCCACAATTTTGACTTATCCATCATGGATGACCTGCCAGATACCTGGTATGCTTCGAATTAAAATTAAATGCTATTCTATTAGCAGGATGTTAGAAACACCTGGTCTGATAAGGAACATGAAAGACACACTAGAGGTATTCTATCTCGCTCAGCAAGATTGGGATCTGGGTTTTGTCCTTGAGCACATTCCTGCTTTGCCTCCTTGCAGCTTCATGTCATTTACTCAACAACACTAATAGAGTTGATGCCAATTCCTTGGGAGGATGACCTAATATGGAAAGACATTTAAACACAGCCAATAACAGAGTGAGAAATATCACTGCTACTGGTATATTCCCATGTGGGGTAGAAGCTTGTTTATTCATTCTTTTGTTACCAAACTTAATAAAGAAGATAAAGTATAAAGAAATACATAGGAATAAGAAATACCAAATTCAAGATAGTTATCTCTGGGAGGGGCAGGGAAGGGAATTCAATTGAAATCACATAGGGGCCTAAAGGGGATTCAACTATCTTTGTAAGTTTGTAATGTTTTACTTCTAAAGATGGATGGTGGGTACGTGGGTGCTCATTATGCTTTTTTTTTTTTTAATACCACTGAACAATAAAATTTTTCAAAATCAACTTTTAGTGCTAGGAAATGAAAGTAAAGGCCCATTTGCTGGAACACAGATTATTTTTATAGGCCTGTTGGCCTTAAATTGTTGAAACACAATACTCACGTTGTTTGAAGTACTTTTCTATAACAAGGCCAACAGAAGGCTAAAACCTAGAATGTTCTCTGAATAGGGCTGATAAAGTGGGCTGATAAAATGTGGCATGGAATTGAAATGACTTTCTTGTCATTTAGCTTGACCATACCCTTCATACCAGTCACTAAAACGTCCCTGAATCTAGGAGGAAGAGCTAATGGGAGATGCAGCATTTATCTAAAACATTCGAAAAGCATTAACTTTGGCAAGCTTGGAGTGTAAATATAGGTAAATACATAAATCTAATACAATGAATGGTTCGGATTTATTGATAGACAGAGGCACAAGGGAAGGGTTCCCATTCCCACCGCAGGGTCAGGAAAAGCTTCACAAAGTACCTCTTCAGATGGGTCTCAGGATGCAGTATACTGTATAGCTCCTGTTTGGGAGCCTATATGTCTTTGCCCCTCCCCATTCTCCAGGTTGTGAATCCTGACCTCTGGCTAAGAGTGGATCCATAACCAAGCTCTGTCCAATCATATTCCCCCATTCCTTTGGACCCAGTGATTGGTCCTAAAAGAGGCCTAAAGGCCAAATAGGAATTATCAGTCTTTCCCTAGGCCTGATATACAGATATTGGGAGAAAACAAAATTCCTTTTCAGCTGGGATTACTAAGCTGAACTAGATGGAAAAGGTTCTTCGGCAGCGGAGGGGAATGAGGCCAAGAGTCACAAGGAGCAGAGACAAGCAGCAAGAACAGAGAGAGGGGCTAAAAGCACTGAATCCTTGGTCCAATTCTTGGCAGGCCTCAAGGCTCAGATCCTTCTGCCTCTTTCTTCCATTGTGTCAGGGATTGCAATATCCTCCTCAGAGGCCCAAGCCAAATATTTACATGTAGCTTAAGGTTCTCAGAGTAGTGATTCACTCCCTCACCCTGATTGATATTTTGAGTCAGCAATCACCAGAGGCAGGGCAGGGAAGGGGATTTTGAGAACAGAATGCAAGGGACACAGGCATGAACGCACGAGGCAGAGTTACAGAAGGTAGCCTGGGCTCAAGGGTACTGGGTCTGTTAAGAAATAAAGCCATTGTGGTAGGCCAAGTTCAGGTCGAGAAGATAGTTACTTGCTGCCACATGTGTCTCATTTCCAAAGGTCACAATACTTCAGCAAGGAATTGCAGAGTAGAAACCTTAGGCTAAATGAGCTAAGTAGTTTTTTGCTACTGGTTAAAAATTTCTGCTACATCTCAGAGCATTAACATTTTAATAGTGCCCTGATTAAGACAAGAAATTCTCCATTACACTTAATGATCAATCTTTTCTATGGGAATGCAGTGCCTGAAGACAGGTGGGCTGAGTTGAAGTTGGAGGAAGGAGAGGAACCACTTTGTGGGGTCCTTCAGATCATGCGAGGCGGACCGCTGTCTGCTTGGCCTACACACATACCGCACTCTTTCTCAGTAGCTATGTTCCTCCATTGTGTCTACACCTCACTGCATCTGCCCAATGATGAGGGCCATTCTTCTGGACTCTAGTAACTGTAAGCACAGTTGTTATTCTCTGACTCCTACTTTCTCTGGGGTGGGGGCGGAATGTGGTAACAGTTGTCTTCATGGAACAGAATCACGAAATATTGTCATTGATGTTCACAGCCTAGAAATGTGGGTCTAGTCACTATTGGTTGGGAGGTTAAAATCTCTAAAGGATACACAAATATATTAAAAACTTCTTTGCAGATGATCTACTTGAAGTTTAAGCAATAACGGTATTACTGGTGGGATTTGAAGTTGGAGCACGGAGAGATTATGCTATGTTGGATCCATTAAATAACATTTATTATCTATCATCTGATCTATAGATAAATATAGTCTCAATGAAAGTGATTTATGATATTTCCAGCCTCTTTCACATAAAATGGAACAAGTATAAATGGAGATACAATCAAATAAAAAAGCCTGGCAGCAACATTTCAAGTTAATAATGCGGTTCAATGTGATGATGCATGCAAGTGTACCACATCAAGACAAAGGGAAATACAAATGCAATATTCATGTGTTTGAATTGATTTCTTACTTATGTTATGGGAAATTATTCATTTAAGTACTTATAATATAGCACAAGGGTTACACTATTTTTGGGCTTATGCTGTTTGGACATTTCATTGTTTTATTTGATTCAATGTATACCTGGCTAGAATGACCAGGTCTTAATATGTTGACATGGCTCCTTCATAGAAATGCAGAAGAAATAGCCAATTTTAACTACATATATGAATACAGATTTAACTTCAATGTCAGCCAGATACTAAAACTTCTGGGACAGGTAATGCAGTATAATACAGAATGTGTCAAATTAGGAGTCAGATTATATTTTAGGCAATTATTTTTCTTACAGGTAAAAAAGGAAATAACTTACAGCAAAATTCCACACCCTCCTCAGCCCTACTGACATTTTGGGCTGGATAATTCTGTCATGGGGAGCTGTACTGTCCATTGTCGGATGTATAGTAGTCTCTCTGGTCTCTACTCACCAGATGCCAGTTGCACCCCTCCAGTTATGACAACTAATACAAAGTCTTCAAATACAGATGGTTCCTGACTTACAAGGGTTCAACTTAATGTTTTTTTGACCTTATGATGGTGGGAAAGCAATATGCACTCAGTAGAAATCACTGAATTTTGGTCTAGCGATATGTAGTATGATCCTTTCTTGTGATGCTGGGCAACAGCAGTGAGCACAGCTCCCCAGTCAGTCACATGAACATGAGATAAACAGCTCGTACACTTACAGCCACTCCGTACCCATACAACCCCTCTGGGTTTGACTTTCAGTACAGTATTCAATAAATTATCTGAGATATTCAACACTGTTTTATAGAACAGGCTTTACGTTAGATTATTTTGCTGATGTGTTTTGAGCATATTTTGAGCAAATATAAGCTGATGTGTTTCGAGCACGTTGAAGGCAGGCTAGGCTAAGCTTGATGGTCCATCGAAGGATTTTATTTATTTATTTATTTGTCAGAGAGAGAGAAAGAGAGAGAGCACAAGCAGGGGGAGTGGCAGGCAGAGGGAGAAGCAGGCTCCCCGCTGAGCAGGGAGCCAGATGTGGGGCTTTATCCCAGGGTCCTGGGCAATTATTGACCTGAGCCGAAGGCAGACGCTTAACTGACTAAGCCACCCAGGTGTCCCTAAAATCTCATGTTCTTAAAATGTCCCACAAGACTCCTCAGGATCTGGCTCTCATCCATTGTCCAACCTCATCATAGGCTACCCATGTATTTGTGTCCCCGCCATTATTCAGTCCCTCTGGCCTTACTTCCTCCCTCCAATGTTCTGCTCCTCCTGCCTTGGGACTTCTCTCTGCCTAGAAGGCTTTCCCTTCCACACATAAACTGGTGAATGCCTACTCAATTTCGGTCTTAGTTTAAATATCACTTCCAAGAGCAGCTTTCATTGACTCCCCACCGTCTATTTCTACCATTCTACAGTATGGTGCACTTATGACACTCCTACTATGGCGTTTATCATGTATATAATTATATATGCATTTGTTTTTATGTATATATTTGCCTCTAATTGTTTACATTCTCTAATAAAATGAGGGCAGGAATTATGTCATTTTGTACACCTTGCTCTATCACAATACCTGGTATATAGTAGCTGCCAATAAATATCTGCTGAATAAAGGAATGAATGAATGAATGAATGAATGTATATATCTTAACACTGACTTTCTGAAGGAAAACCTCTGGCAGCAAAGATAACAGTTTCAGGGGGCACCTGGGTGGCTCAGTTTGTTAAGCATCTGCCTTCAGCTCAGGTCCTGATCTCTGGGTCCTGAGATCGAGCCCCATGTTGGGCTCTCTGCTCAGTGGGAGCCTGCTTCTTCCCCTCCCTCTGCTTCTCCCCTCTACTCATGCTTTCTCTCTCTCTCTCAAATGAATAAATAAAATCTTAAAAAAAAAATGATAGCAGCTCCAGGCTACAAAGAAGAAGGCAGTATGGGTAGGGGAAGTACTTAGGGGCTGGCAAGACCCTGGGTGAACCAATCCCCTACATCACATTGTATCTGCACCTACTTCCTCCATCAGTGCACAAGACCAGCCCAGCTTCTCCACCCGCTGGATGACAGACACTCCACCCCATCTTTGTCCTGTAAGTATCCCAGAAGCCAGTAAGTAAGCATATAGTGAGAGCTTGTGCTTCCATGGTGGGTAGTCTTACTTTTGTGCCTCCTTGTCTCTGTAACAAGCCATAAAATATCATGTATCACTCATCTGCTTGCACACTTTCAAACAAAGGCTCTCCTCAATGCCATGCATTCATCAACACTCTGGCTTCAGTTTATTTGCTTTCTCACTTCATTGGCATCTTTTTTTCCCCTAATGTTTCACGAACCGCCTAATTCCAGATAAATTTCAACTTTATCTCTAGCTGCAATTTATCTCCCAGTCTCTAATCCTAGAGATTCCAGCCACCAGCTGCATATGTGAATAGTTCCTATCCCATACAGTGGGCAACCCAAACTCACTAAAGGCAAAGCTTAGGCAATGATCCTCTTTATCTTACTTCCCCATATTTGCTCTTGGAACCTCCATTCTCCCAAAATATGCCATGTTGACTTCCTCTTGTCAGTCCCCAGCAGTCAGGAGTAGGAAAGCCCTTTCTACTTCCTCTCTTTTGCATTTCTTTGACCTATACATCCTCTCCATTCTCATTGCCATCAATCTCTTTCAGATCTTCAATGCATTTCCTCTAAATCTATACAATTGAAACAGTGCCTTAACAAGTCTTCCCATTTGGACCCTGCTCCTACTCAATCTTCACCCTGCTTCCTACAGCCTGAGTAATCTTTGTAAACTACAGCTTCCTATAGGCTCCTCCTCTATTCTGAAATTTTCAAAGTATCCGCCCCCCCACCATTGCCTCTGTGCAGCTACTGAACTAAATAGAAGTACTTGAGTCCAGCATTCAAGGTTCTCTAAAAATATGGCTCTGCTCTCCCTTTCATTTCAATGTTTCCCATACTTCAGTCTATGAAAATACCTACACCCTGTGTTATCTGTGTCCTTTATTCATGCCCCAGTGTGGGAAATTCTTTCTTCCTCTGTCAAAATCCCAACCATCCAGTCTGTTCAGAGTACTCTTCAGGTATTTGCAGGTGCTTATCTTATACTGCTTCATATTATAGTCAGATGCTTGGATTATTATACTAAAGTATCTCCTTGAGGGTCAAAGATGAATCTCACATGTAACTCTCCAGACAGCCTCTATACAGAAATAGTCATGGGCATTAAGAAAAAAAAAATTTAGGCATTGAATTCAGACAGATTTGGATATAAACCCAGCTTTACCACTGGACATATCCTCTTAAACAAAGTCCCTAAATTCTGAGAGCCTTAGTTTCTTTCATTCCGAATGATAAAAACAAGGCTTATTTTGCAAGTTATTGTGAAGATATGATACATAAGGCACCTAACACAATGGCCGGCATGTGTTAGGCACCCAACCACTGCTTCCCAGTAAATGGAAGCTCACACAATAGTAGTATCTGTTATCACTTTGTTTTGTGTTGTTTTAAGGTTTTTTTTTTATTTTTAAGTAGTCTCTACACCCAATATGGGGCTCGAACTTTCAACCCCAAGATCAAGAGTCCTAGGCTCTACTGACTGAGCCAGCCAGGCACCCCTATTATTACTTTGTAATAGAAAATCAACACATATTGGTTAAACAACTAAAATTAGCATAATAAATCTGTCCTGTCCTCCAGGAGGTTATAATCAAATGGGGGAAAGAAGTCACCACTACATGCTAACATAATTAAGCATTCTAAACAAAATGACACTGGATCAAACCAGACAGGCCCAAGATAGCTGACAAAGCAAGCCAAAGTTCACATTATTCTTTCATTATACTACATTAACATACTAAAATCTCCTCCCTAATGGTGCCATGCATGACAGGAAACCCCTGACCAAATACAAGAGAAAAAACAGGTAATCTTGCTTCCCAGAAATCCCCACCTCAAGCCATGAATATTCCACCCTTTTGTTAACAACTGTCAATAAAAGATAGGAACCCAAACTGAAGTGGGCAAGCTCTCCCTTGAGCTCACCCGCTCTCACATCTTGAGAGTATACTTTCACTTTGCAATAAAGCTTCTTCCGTTATACTTGACTCTAACTCGTCCTTGAATTCTTTCTCACAACAAAGTCAAGAACCTGGCACGGGCTGGTGGTGGAGGTCTCAGGGCCCAAGAACTTCCCCAGTCTGGTATCATGACAACACCACTAGTAAGTTCCAAGGTTTTCTGAGGAGAAAGACTTCATTTGTTCTGGAGTGGAGAGGGCATCCCTTCGAAGGATAAGTAAGCCCTCTGCAAACTTTTGGAAAGATGGAATAGCTTCAGTAACAGGCATACTCTGAACAGTAAAGGGTTACTCTCAATTGTTTTTCTTTTTTCTTTTTTTTTTTTTTAGGAAAAAATATGAAGTTTGTTTTAAATGAGCCACTAATCATTTATTTACTTCACTGATTTATTTTTTAATTAACTTTTTGTTAAAAGACATTCTAATACAGAGGGAGAAATTCTGGCTTGAAGACTATAAGACTGGTCTAATAGGTTATAAGATTCTAAAGGAGACATTTTGCTCCTGGGACATCCATGATAGCAGCTGCAAGTAGCAAAATGTCAGATATGCTTTTAATAGGAAACTAGAAAGAGTGAGGGGATGACCCAGCTGGTTATTTCCCTCCTTAAAAGGGGAATATGGAGAATTTACTAGGCTTTCTAGTGACTGAATACTATCATATAGACCAGTGCCAGAGTTCATGCCTACAAACTGACTGGCTATTCAAGAACAATATAGGTTCAGGTGGAACAATTTTGAGAGAGGTGGGAAAATCAATGGTTGAGAATTTCAAATAGTATGATAAACCCACCTCCACAACTGGAAGTGAAAATGTTCAAAGAATATTAAAAAACAATTGATGGTTATTTTGGATCTGTTGTGAATTTGTGTGTGTGTATGAGAGAGAGAGAGAGGGAGGGAGAGAGGGAGAAAGTGAGAGAGGGAGAAAGAGAGATTGATACAGGCAATTCAGGATATTTTCTTTCCCCACTCTTCTTCATCCTTTTCAAGAGGAGAAAGGGAAAGAAAATACCCTAAATTGCCAAATCTGGACTTTCCAAATTGCAATATATATAATCTTGGAATTTTGGAATCACCAAGCATGTTAGTCTGAACAATGGTCCCAAGATGTTCATTCCTTAATCACTGCACCTGTGAATGTTGCCTTTTATGGAAAAGGGACTTTGCAAATGTGATTGAGGATCTTGAGGTGGAGAGAGCATCTTGCATTATCCAGGTGGACTCTAAACATAATCACAAATGTCCTCACATTTGTAGGGAAGCTGAAGATTTAACCACAGAAGAAGAAAAGGCAATGTGACCACAGAGGAGAAGTTAGAGTGATGCAGTGACCATGCAAACAGCAAGAAGCAAAATGGAGAGCAAAACATTCCAGTCACACAGTGAAGGAAATGAAGACAAGCCCCATGTCTCTCTCAAGCCATGTGGCTCAGTGCTTCTTGGTTGGGGCTTTTAGCTCTGAAGTTAAGAGTAGGTCCTTAGGGAAGGGGAAGGGGTCCACAATCAGGCTCCTGGAAAAGACAGGGGCTTCCTGTCAACTGCTGTGTGTTCCTCCTGAGGGAAGGACCCCTCCCCAGGCCAGTGAAGGGGCCTTACCAGTTCCCATGGTTGGCTTCTGCACAGTGGTTATTCAGCCACCAGCATGGGAGGATTGATGCCTACTCACTCAAATAGGCATTTGGACTTTCTTTTAAACAAACCTAAACAATTGCTCCTTGTTTTAAACACTTCTGTTTCTGTGGCTATTTTCATGTCCAACCAAGGCAAATGGAGAGCCAGGTTGAGGCCCAGCAATTGAAACCTTGCCTGTTTCAGAAGAAATGTCACTCAGGGCATCCTGCGAAGGAATTTCCCACCATGTACTCCATAATGCCCCTCTTCCATTCGGAGAAATGGGAGAAAGAGGGGAAATACAAAGAAAAAGAAGAAAAATAAAGCAGGAACATGGGGGTAAGAAAGTCCGAAAAAGAGAGAGAGAGAGACCACCGGGTGCTTGTGCGTGACTCTCTTTCACATGGAATTAATGGTGGTTTAATGGGGTATGAAAGAATGTTTTACTGGAAACAATGAGGAACAATTGTCTAGCTCACGTTTCATTTCACAGGTCATTATTGCATTAAGAAGTAAATCGACCAAGTCCGGTAAATAACAGTGTGCGTATTGCCGAGAGCTTCAAACCAACAATTTTAGCCATTGCCAACTAATATCTCTGTCATTTTAACCCTTGCAGGGTAGTGCTAGGGGGCTAAACAATTATAGTCTTCACCCAGCTCTAGCAGGTGAGCATAATTCATTGCCCCTCTAGTCCCTTTTTTGCAAAACCCAGGAGGCCATATTTTAGCATTGTTGTTTTGTTGAAGAGCCAGCCTGAGCCCACTGCAGCTCTTGAAAAACAATCCCCATTTTAGTGAGTGCTGCAGGCATCTTTAAACAGACTGCTTTCTCTGCAAAATTAATTGCTGCAAAATGCAGTGCTCCCTCATCGAAGCTTTTGCAAGCTCATACTCAGCTATTTAGGTGGGCCATAGATGTGTCTGAGAGAGCCAGGGAAAATGAGCTGCTTTCTTTTATTATAGAAGTTCACATTTGTGTCGCTGAGCATCATCAGGCACCGGACATCCAGGAGTTTCTAATGCCTAAATTCTGCTTCCCTTCACTCAAGGGCAATTGGTGGAGGAGGCAAATGCTAGCATAGGAAATAAATACATCAAAGGTGGGGTAGAGCAAACAGTTGAGTTAAAATACATGTAATAAAAGACATATTTAAATACACACCAAAATAACATTTTCTTGCTTCAACTTATAACAAAAATGAGACAAAAGTTAGGTTATGAATCATAACCCATCAAATGAATCAGGTTTCACTGGTAATTTTTCCATCAAAACTAGATGTTCACCCTGCAGAAGAGATATGGAATCCTCCATGTTTCTAGAATACCTCTGAAGCAAGACAAACAAGGTCTTACTTTTTCCCTGTAAGAGAAGAAAGCTTTCAGAGACAGCATCAGTGTTCCAACTTAATATTTATCTCTGATTCTTTCACCTTTTACAACTAAAACTAACAAATAACTATGGTTGGCTGAATAATAACCTCCCAAAGATGTTCATGCCCCAACTCTGAACATGTGAATATACCAAAGGGACTTTGCCAGAGTGATTAAGGTGATGGATCTCAAAGTGGGGAAATTATCTGGGTTGGCCGGATCTGATCCTATAAACCTCTTAAAAGCAAAGAACTTTCTCTGTCTAGAATCAGATGCAGCAGAAGAAAAGACAGGAGAGATTCAAAGCATGAGAGGAATACAATCCACCAGGGCTGGCTTTGAAGGTTAAGGGGGCCACAATCAGGGAATGTGGGCAACCTTAGAAGCTAAGTGTGACCTCTAAGCCTGCAAGCAAGGAAATGGGGACCTCAGTCTTACAGTCCCATAGAACTGAATCTGGCCAAGAACATGAGTGAGATTGGAAGTGGATTCCCCTCTAGATACTCCAGAAAGGAGTGCAGTCCTGCCAATGCCTTAATTTGGTCTTTGAGAGACTCAAAGCAGAGAATCAGCCAAGTCTAACAGACTTCTGACTTGCAGAACTGTGAAACAATGCATGGGTGTTGTTTCAAGCTACTAAACTTGTAGTAATTTGTTATGGCAGCAATACAAAAGTAGCACATAAGAATTGTTAAGACGTGGGGTGCCTGGGTGGCTCAGTTGTTAAGCGTCTGCCTTCGGCTCAGGTCATGATCCCAGGGTCCTGGGATGGAGCCCCGCATTGGGCTCCCTGCTCTGCGGGAAGCCTGCTTCTCCCTCTCCCACTCCCCCTGCTTGTGTTCCCTCTCTAGCTGTGTCTCTCTCTGTCAAATAAATAAATAAAATCTTAAAAAAAAAAAAAAAGAATCGTTAAGACGTGATGCCTGAAATGTTCAAGTCATCGTCCCAGCCAGAGCCATGATAAATGGTGGCAACAAAATGGTGGTCACTAGTATTTACTTGGTGCTTATCCCAAGCCAGGCTTGGGGCTAAGTATTTTATATGCATTGTGTCTTTTATAGCTCTAAGGTCTGCTCCTTTGCCTGGAAAGCATTCAAACAGAGCGAATATGGCCTAGATGTAGGGATAGTCTGGTTTCCACATGGGCAATGCTCAAGGAGAGTTGCATCTTACCAACATCACCCAAAAGGGAAGAGATTATTATCCACAGCCACATAAAAAAAAAAAAAAAAAAAAAAAAAATCAGCTTCAACTCCCTTTCTCCATGGCAATTACTTACTTTCAGGAACTTACATTCAATTTTTATTAATATTTCTCCTGTGAGAGAGTTAAGCAAATTGGAATTGGGTCCTATAGGGAATCCCTAATTCCATAATAAAAAGATTGGCTTCTAGGTCTACGAAAATTTCTTTTCTTCTGTGTCCCTTTTCTTGACATGCTTTACATAATAACCAACTCATTTTTGAGGATTCCATTTGTTATATAAATGAGTTTTACTATCATTATTCTTATTAAAATAATAAGTAATACATATACATGATTTTTTAATATGGCAACTTCCCAGTTGTTCCTCTGAGCGGTAGTACTGAAGATCAGGATAGCAGAGGGCTAAGAAGCAGGGAGTGTTTTCTTTCTCATTATGTGTTTTACTGTTTTGTTTATTCATTTAACAAAAATCGCTAGGATAATGTCTTAAAAGTGGAGTTGCTGAGTCAGAACTTTTAGATGGTTACCAGATGCCAAGAGGCTACATCAAATGATATTTGAGAATGAAGTCCAAAAGTCTGAGAACTATTTCTGTGCACATTCCCCAACATAGAGATGATCACACTTTTTAAATCATTGCCAAGACAATTGCTAAAGCAGTAATATTAATAGTAATTATAGTAGCAGTGGTCACCACTGTCTTAAGAGTAGTGGTGGACACTTCTGTTGAGCTTCTCTCTTTTAATCCTTACAATAATCATAAGTATATAATATTGATGTCTCTACCTCCTAACTGGGGAAACTGAGGCTCAGAGAGGATAAGAAACTTGCTTAGAGTTGCACGTCTAGTAAATGGACACCATCCAGGCAGTAGGATACAGTGTAAAAGCTCTTTTTTTTTTTTTTTTAAGATTTTATTTATTTATTTGACAGAGAGAGAGAGCACAAGCAGGGGGAGCGGCAGAGGGAGAAGGAGAAGCAGTCTCCCCATTGAGCAAGGAGCCCTGATGAGGGACTCGATCCCAGGACCCTGGGATCATGACCTGAACCAAAGGCAGATGCTTAACTGACTGAGCCACTCAGGTGTCCCAGTGTAAAAGCTCTTAACTTGTGCTTTGATTATGAGAGACATTGAGCTTTTTGTATGTTTACTGGCATTGGTATTTCTTTCTCTGTGAAATACATTTTGGAATCCTTTGACTATTTTTTAAATTGGTTTGCTCCTTTTCCTTCTTAACTATTAGTAAGAATTTTTTGGTATTATCAACTAATTAGCTCTTTTCTCTATGAGTTGTAAATTTTTCCTAGGTTTTTTAGTTTAGTTTTTGATATTCTTTGCAGAACTTTTTAATTCTTAGTCAAATTTATCAAATACTTATCTAATGTTTCCTGAATTTTTATTTATGCTAAGAAATATCTCCATAACTAGAAAAGTATAATCTCACCGACATTTTCTAGTAATTCTATATATTCAATTTTTTCCTCTTTAATCCATATGGAATTTATTTTTATAAAAAGAAAAGTATGAATTTCTCCATTTTTTTCCCTAAATGACTACTTAAATGTCTCAATGACATTAATTGAATAATTTCTATTTTCCCATGATTTAAAATGTCATCTTTTTTATAAACTAATTTCTCAAATACATTTGGATCTATATCTAACTTCTAAAATTTTGTTCCCTCGACACATGTATTTTCAGGATATTTTTAATAATTACATTCAAACCATCACAAAATAGCATTAGTTTTTACATCTAGTGAGTGTGCAAATATATGGAGAGAAAACTGAGAACCAGATCAAAGAATCTTCCAGGTCCATAATATTGAAATGAGAAGGTCTGAGTCATGAACTTGTTGAGTACCTATTGGTAAGGCACAAGCATTTTATTTACTGATGGGACTGTTCAAGTATCTCCCTCCATTAAAATGCACATGTGTGCACGCACACACAAACACACATAAGAATATATAAAACAATCAAACAAATAAAACAAACAACATCCATCTGTCTTAGGTGTAAAATAAGCTAGCGTTTGAGCTTCTGCCTTCTAAATCATTCAATGCTATTGTACTGAAAGATAGAACACAGCAATGCAGAATTCTTTCATTATTAAAATTTGAAGAATAGGAACACAGTTTACTATTCAATGAAGTCTGGAAATAATCTGGGGAGATGGAGTAGTGGATGGGGGCAGGGGCAAAAAAAGAAAGAAAAGTAAAGAAAATTAAGAAAAAAGAGAGAGCCAGTATATTATCACAGAAAAAAAGTCATGTAATTTCATTTAGTTACAGATATTCAAAAATAGTCCCTCTTGTGGAACATTGATATTATCCATCTTCTCATACAATAAAGCATAGAAATGTGAATAGACTTTTCAATAAAGGGTCTTTAACTTGAGTAGTAAAATTCCCAGTCTCAGAAAACCTTGATGCTTTATTGGAGGACTGGTTATTTGAACAGTAGCTCCTACTAATGGCAGATAATTCCGATAAGCTTCTTTCTTTTACTGACTGGGTTATATGCCCAGAACCAATTAGGGGATCTGTGGAATGGTTTCTAATTTTGGGCTTAGTTTCTAATCCAAAGAAATCTAAGTTACATCTAACGACCTATAAAAGTGACTTATAAAAATGAAATTTAACAGAGATTAATAGAGTCTACTACACAGGTTACAAAAAAAAAAAAAAATCAGTTCTCTTTCTTTGAACTTCCAGAACTAAGGAAGAAAGATACCCATATGGTAACCATAGCTACAGGTAGTTATTTAGCCCTCAAAATATGACTAGAGCAACTGAGAATTCAATTTTAAGTTGAATATAATTTAATTACTTATAATTTAAAGTGCATAAATGATTAATTGTTGGAAAATACTTAGGTATATTTGGAACAACTTGTACATGTGAATCTACTTTTTCAATTCAAATCTAGATACACATAAAATATTTCTGATGAAAATGTAGTTTCTGAATTGAGATATGCTATAACTGTGAAGTACAAACAAAATTTCAAATACACAATATGAAAGGATTTTATTTATTTATTTGAGAGAGAGAGAATGAGAGACAGAGAGCACGAGAGGGAGGAGGGTCAGAGGGAGAAGCAGACTCCCTGCCGAGCAGGGAGCCCGATGCGGGACTCGATCCCGGGACTTCAGGATCATGACCTGAACCGAAGGCAGTCGCTCAACCAACTGAGCCACCCAGGCGCCCGCATACTGGGTTATTATAAGATCATTGTTTTACTGGTTTGGATATGTAAAAGGCTGTAATATGGAAAGAATTAAACCTGTACTCTCACACCAAAAGGCAAACTAGGTCATGGGTGATGGAAATCATGGAAAGAATCCTAACAATTAAAATTATTCAAAATATATTAGGTAGCCCTGGAAGGGAGTGAATTCCCACTTCCTGAGAAAGTTAAAGGTAGAGACCATCTATGCACTGAATGAAAAGGGGAACATAATAACCTTTAAGGAACCATCCAAACTAAACATCCTGTAATCTTAGTTCTTTCCAATTGGCATGTATCCCTACAAACTAATGAATTGATATGAGCCAGTATTTCCCAAAATGCATTCTGAAGTACACTAATTCCAACGGACACTAATGTGTAGTATGAATAAGTATTCACTAGTTAAGAAGTTTGAGAAATACCGGATAACACAAATTTAAATAGCATTTTTAAATTTAATTGCAGAACTTATCAGAACCCTTAATATCTTAATGTACATGATAAATCTCCAAAATGGGAATAGTCAGAGTTTTCAAAATTTAGCCATGGACCACATTTTGCACCATCTCCTGAGATGAGTGAATAGGGAACATTCTTTGAGAAAGCTAATACAAAGTATATGTTAAGTAAATCTGTAAGATTTACTTTGTGGAACAGCTGACTGGCAACCGAAACTGGAATTCTTGACTTTTTTACTCATTCATTCACCCATTTACTCATTTATTCCCTCATTCAGCAAACATTTACTGAGCATATATTATGTTCCAGGGATTATACTAAAAATTCAAGGATCTTTGTCATCAAGGTATTCACAGTCTGGTGAGATGACAGGCTTGAAAGATGAGGCAGGAGAGCATCAGATGTGCTATGGTAGAATTCAGTGATAGGCAGAGCAAGGGCACAAAGAGCCAGAGCCCCAGGTGCATCTGGAAACCCAGGAGCATTCCACAGGGGAGCGGGCACACTGCAACGCATTGTCTGCACTTTGAAACATCCTCTTTGCCTGGCTTCCTTCATACATGCTTGTCAAAGCTTTACCTGATGCTCTAGGCTCATGGCAAACTCCATTTCCTTTCTAGAGCCTTTGTCTAGATCCCCAGGTATACGTGGACTCTCCAGGGTATTTTGTGCCAATTTTATATTAACTCATTGTCTCCATCTCGTAGCCTGCCCCTGCCCCCCACATCCATGCACGAGGGAAAGGATGGCCTCTTACCTACCTCGCTGTGTCCTATATAGGATACCCCAACAGTACAGAGTGCCTTGCTCTCACTGGACTCTCAAGAAACATCTAAGTTGGGGGGGGAAAAAAAAACTTACCTCAATTTATTGGGAGGAAGGGGAAGCTACAGAAAAATTACCATAATAAAGTTTTTAAAGATTTTATTTATTTATTTATTTGAGAAAAAAAGAGAATGAGCAGTAGGGAGGGACAGAAGGAGAGAGAGAGAGAAGATTCCTTGCTGAGCAGGGAGCCCGATGCGGGGCTCGATCCCAGAACTGGGAGATCACGACCTGAGCGGAAGGCAGACGCTTAACTGACTGAGCCACCCAGGTGCCCGACCATAATATTTTTGAGTTCATGACCAAAGTTTCTACTTCATACTGCTCTATTGTTGTCACACAACTGCCAGGGGTTAACACTGGCAAAATGCCAGAGTCTGTTTTCCTCGTACACAGGAAATGGCTATATACATACGAAGAAGAGGAAGTAAGTGAGGCTGTTTTGTGGTCATTATTACCATCGTCTTTCAAAAACGTTATAGTAATTGACAGTTATTTTTTAAAATATAAAAATCGATTTGCTACCATGTAAGATGGAAAAATGTCAATTCTTTAAGAAATATCTCTCGGTGCAGCTCCCCACCAGATGATTTAGACCACATGATGATAATTATCTAGAAGTGGTTCCAAGCCCAGATTTTGGAATCGGACAAATATAGATTTAAATCTTGGTTCTGCACAGTCTAGCTGCGGGACCATGAAAAATTAGTTAGCTTCTCTAAACCCCTATTTCTTCGAATGCTGAAAAGGGATAACAATCCCTACATGTTAAGGTTGTTGAAAGGATAAATGGGAGTATTTATAAACCACTTAGCATAATGCCTGGCACATGGAATATGCTAGATAAATGGTAACTATTATTATTGCTAGTTGGGGTGGATAATTGCTGGAATAATTGCACAGTCTCAGTTTGCTTTGTTCTGTGTAGACAGGACTCTGTGTGAGAAAGGCTGATAGATCTAAGAGAGCTAACACTGGAGAATGTAGAGAAAAAAGGAAAAAAACCTTAGCAAGAGGATACCATGCACAGCATCGCACATAGTGTGAAAAACACGGGTTCAGTCCTGAATCTTCTATTAATTAGTTTATGGCTTGGCCAAGTTACCTAATATCTCTACATCAGTTTCCACAGCTATAACAGGTAGGGAATAAGAGTATCTACCTCATAGGATATATTCTGTTGATGGGATTACATGAAATAATTCATGTGAAAGTCTTAGCACAAACTCAGAAACATGATGGATATTCCACAAGTATTAGCTGTTAACGGAAGATTTGAGGATTAAGGCAATCTCAGGAAGAATAAAGTGTCCAGATTGAGGAGAGGCAACAGAAATTATTCCCATGGCTCATATGCCTTCTCACATCATCCTTTACAAATCACACACAAAAAGCATTCCAACTCACACTCTGGACAATTTCAAAACACAATCCAACACGGTTATGCCATTCATGGCCTAGAGACGGGACAAGTCATGCGGGAGATAGAGAATCAGGTGAAGGAAAGGTGCTCTTTCGGCTCACAAAGGATCATGGAAAGCTTTGCCCTCTTCTGCTTGGGAGAAAAATCCCTGCAGCCACGCATCCCAAAGATTCTAATATTTTCTGAGACTGTGCTTTTATATTTTAATACCCTGACATCTGGAATCCTAAAAGTCTAATGTTTAACCATAAATATCTGCTGAGATTAAAGAGCTATATACCAAGTTTCAATCTTTGGGGCCTATAATTGCTTGGGAAAAGAGAATGGTATTTTCCCCTCTAGCTAGAAGAAAAAGACCTCTGCAAGCACAGATATTGGCAGACAAACCGTTTCCTCTCTCCATTCTGTCCCCTCATTTTCTCCCTCCCTCTCGCTTCTCCCATTTTATAATACCATCTTGCTGTCATTCCCAGGACAAATGGGAAGAAAGAGAAGCCTAGAAAGCTTAAAGAAAAGACACATTTCGAGATCTAGCAACAAAGAGTTGAGAAAATGCTCGCCCCTCCGTCTGCAAGCAGCTGAGCGTATGTCTCCCTGTTGCTGGAGCTTTCCCATTATTCAGTTGGAAACCACTTCATCACTCCATGGGCTGACAGTAAAATGCCAGCTTTATTTTCTTTTTTATCAACCTCATCTTTTATTTTTGATTTGAGGTCAGTCACTTTTAAGGTCTCCATAATGGTTTATAACTTTCTCAAGAAGCGACCAAGAAGGAACACCACTTGAAAAATGTTTCTTACCCTTTTGTGGCAAAGAGTGGGAAACTCTCACCTGCCCCGAAGATGGATTTGGTCAGAAGTCCTGGTCAGACCACAGTACTTTGCTGGGAATGACGTCAAGGAAAGTGTGGGAAAAGCTTATCATGAGTTTAGGTTTTTAATATAATGATTCAATGTAGAATTTAAAAAATAAACTTAGCATTGAACTCATTTTTATCCAATGCTTCATTATTAAAGTGACAGTTTGAAGTCATTCAAGTCACTTTAGCTAGCAAAAATAATATACATTAAAAAAAGTTTAATATATCCTTATTATTCGAAGACTTAATTTAGATTGTGAAGACTCCTATATCTTTTTAGTTCATGTTCTATTCCTTTTCAGAAATATATCCAGTGTGTGTATAAGCAAGTATATTTATGCCTATGGTATTTGGCACAGGGAGCAAATTCTGGATTTTTCATGAAAAATTGAGACTGCTCACTTTTTAAATTAAAAATATTGTCTTCATAACATCCTGTCTGTTTACATCAAAGGAAGCATATTACTCTATAGTTAGTGATTCTCAAACCTTAACACAACAGAATCACTTGGGGAGGTTGTGTGTATGAATGAATGTGTATCTGTGTATATGTGTGTTTAAACACAAAGGCCTGGGCCTCACATACACCTATTCACTCAAAATACTCCCCAACATGCAAATGAATGTTTACTGTCCTAGATAATACTGATGATAAGTCAGCTACAGAAGCCACTGCCCTAAGCACATCAAATTTACCTCCTCAATTGAAAAATATTTGGCAAGAAACAGGGTATTTTGTTTTGTTTTGTTTGTTTTGTTTGTTTTAAAATTTCCAGGCCATTGAGGACCAATTTATATAATTTTAAAAATATAAATTATCTGACCAATTAGACATACAAAATAAAAGCCCCAAATGTTCTTTATTAGAGTCAACAGACATAAAATTACTGTCAAGTTGCTATGTTTCTAAGCGACCGATTCATGTCATTATCTCATTATAGACGAGTGCAAGACTTTGCGGGCCAGCACACGTCAGCAGACCACCTGTGGGGTGGTGCATCCCTAAGCCCCCCTTAGCTTTAGCTTCCTAACTGCACTGCCTGCTCCCAGTCTGACTCCCACTCCCTATCCATTCATTCCACGGCTGCATGTACCATCTTTTCAGAGAGTGAACATCATCCTCCAACATGCATCCTCCAACATCATCTTATCAAATTGTCCTGGCCTGGGAAGGAGCTGACTCCTGGCTACCTGCAACTACTCCTGTTCCCATTAATTACACACCGGGAGCACTGATCACCTTTCCACCCACCCTCAGACACGCTGAAGCCTCTGTCTCAGAGCCTCTGTTCTGGCTGCTCTCTGTCCCTAGAAGCCTCCTCCCTCTGCTCCGAGCAGTGACCCCTTGCCCCTCATTCAGGTCTCATTGGAAATGTAACTCTGTTTCAAATAGCAACTCCCTTATCTACACCTGCGTGCACAAACGCACAACCTTCGATCTACCACTCTAACCCAAAACCCTATACTATTTTCTTCGTACCTCCCATCACTATTGGCATATTCTTATTTGTTTATATATCTCTCTCCACTGGAACATAAGCCTGATGAAAGCAGGAGCATTGTGTTTTTCACAACTGGAGCTCCCACCCTTAGAAGCCTTCGTAGACCGTAGGTGGCCAAAATGCATTTGCACAATGAATGAAAATGCCAACTTCAGCATGTGGCATGCAAAAGCTGCTCAAGGAGGGCCCCCTCCAGGCCACCCCCCTTCTACTCTCTACATCATGGCTCAGAAATCGTAAAATGATGTTGAAAGTAAAGCTCTGACTTCTTCCAGTCTTCTCTCAACCACACAGGTACTCCACATGTACAAACTGGTCTGGGAGGTAAAGCCACCCATTTGTAGTGTGGGACACACTGGAAATGACTAAGAAGCCAGAGTGGGATGCTCTGGCACCTGTCTAGTCCCACCTGAATGGGATACACATTTCAAGACGTGGTTTTTCTCCATGATTTTGGATCTTCAGATCATCAGCTGCTTCCATAATCAAAAGAAATCCCTTCCAGAATAAAATGCAAATGGTTCTCAGAGGATCTCCTGCTTGCGATTAGCTGCTTTGCACTCTATTGCCATGCATGTTTCAAAGTTGGCTGCAAACGCAAACTTACAGATAAGTACAAATCAAAATTAACAGCTCACTTTTCCCCTGGCTACACACCCTGCATCACACAGAGAGCAAAACCCACTGGCACAGTATTCCTTATAGCTGATCCACATGGATAATTTTTGCTTCTAATGCTAGAGTATATGACAATATGCCGAGACCTGTGGATATCTGTCTGGGTTGGTAGCTCCACTGTGAACTTATATGTGCAAATACAATCTGTATTTTTCAAATTAAAAATAATCCTCAAAGGCAAGGGACTCCAAGCTGTTTATTAATAGATTTGAGACAGAACATAAGGGTGTGTCACATTCAATGCCACTTGGAAAAAATATGAGAGTTGGTTCCAGTGGTCTCCATTTTAATCTCTGCCGCACTCCTCTTCCTGTTCTACAGAATATTATAAATTCTTGTCTTGAAGGGGAAAAATACAAAATAGACACTCCCTCTCTTCAGATTAAATTTGTGCTTTTCTCATCTATCAGATTGTGTACTGGAATTGGAAAGTGGCATACAAGAGAATGGTTTAAAAAATAAAAAGGGATGGGGCGCCTGGGTGGCTCAGTCGGTTAAACGTCTGCCTTCAGCTCAGGTCATGATCCTGGGGTCCTGGGATTGAGCCCCACACCAGGCTCCCTGCTCAGCGGGGAGCCTGCTTCTCCCTCTCCGGCTTCCCGCCCCCTGTTTGTGTTCCCTCTCTTGCTGTCTCTCTCTGTCAAATAAATAAATAAAATTTTTTAAAATAAATAAATAAGAAATAAAAAGGGACATGAATTAGGGAAGGAGGATCTATTCATATTTTGGAAGTCAAAGGAAAACCGTACAATCCTGTCAGCACCTGGAAGACACCATTTATACTCTGTGCTGTCTCCTTCATTGCAAGAAGATACAGGTTGTATTTTTAGTGCAGTAAACAGCAGGTTCTACTGTGGGAATCCTTGTAGTTGGTACCTATAGCAACCTTATTTAAAATCTTATAAAGCTTTAAAACATCAGGAGTTGAAAGCAGTCAGTCATATACTCTTTCCTGTATACATTCAACCACATATACACACACAGGAACACACACAAACACACACTACCAATTATGCTTGTCCACACACTAACAGTAAGTGGGATGTTCTACTGTAATATTTGCTAGAGTTTTACCATTGAATCAGATTTCACAACCACATCAGAGAGTTAAGAAAAATAAAATATACATCGAGCCGCAAGAGCATGTTTATGCCTAACCAGTATATTTATACCACATGGTAAGCAACTATCTGAGTTCATCCAACCACCCCATTACTTACACATAGAGTATTTTTTTAAGATTTTTAAATTTTATTTGAGAGAGAGAGAGCATGCACAAGTGGGGGGGGGGAGCAGAGGGAGACAGAGAAGAAGACTCCCCGCTGAGCAGGGAACCCAATGTGTGGCTTGATCCCAGGACCCCAGGATCATGACCTGAGCCAAAGGCAGACGCTTAACAGTCTGAGCCACACAGGCCCCCTACACATGGAGTATTTGATCACCATTTTAGAGCTCCTGTTTGTACCAGACATTTTCAACGCCACAGCCATATGTTTTTAGCACTCACCTTCACACACCAAAGACTGCTGGTAGAACCTACCACTTCCTTCTAAGAAAGGTTTGTTCCTGGCCACAGGAAAGAACAGAGTTGGCCTTTGTTCAGGGAAAGCCAAGAGGCTAGAGAGTTTATGTCCAGAAGCATCCTTCAGCCAATGACAAGCAGGGATTTGAATATAAATACCTTAGCCTCTTCATAGCTTAGCAGGGATATGTTTAAGTCATGTGCCCAGGGTCTCCTGGAGCTCCCCCCAAGACTTGAGCTCTAGCTGTACACAGCAGAAACCAGTTTGAGTCCATCCTTCCTGGCTTCACCTCTTTCCCTGTCTTACTTCCCCACTTCTCTCTACTTTCCATGCTCACCCCCTCCCATAAACTACTAGAGTCTAAGCCTTATATCAATGTCTGTCTCTGGAGCAACCCAAACTAAGACACTCTTCAGTCCTTACTATTTTCTGAAATGTAATTTCCATTAAATACTCTGGAACACACGTCCCTTGGTACTGATTCTACAGCAGTGAGGTCCTCACCAAAAACCACAAGTGTAGAAAACCCTCACAATTATGCCTGTACTTTGTTTGAAAGTAGGATCTTTTCTCCATGGCATAAACACCTAGAACAGTGGGATGACTCTTAACACCAGCAGGGTAACTTACTATAGAAAGCTATCTGAATAGATATAGGGGCAAATAAGAGAGTAGCTGCCTATCTTTTTTTCTTTTACTATTCTGCACGTATTTTCCTCAATATATACTTTCCCTGCATTTTATTCCTCTGTGCAAAATGTATTTGTTGTTATATTCAACAGATATGACCAACATATCAAAATGAATATTTACTTAGCATGTTCCATGCACTCAGCACTGACTTTTTAAAACCTATATTGTAGTCCCCACAGCATGTCATCCTGTTGCAAAGATAAGCCTTCAACCTATGAAAATATTTAAGAGAAATGTGAAAAAGTAGTGAAGCATGAAATCGTATGGTAATTAAAAGACTTACGTAGAAACTTCTGTAAATGCCAAACGTTAAAATAGCAGTGGTTCAAATGGAAGTAAGGTGGCAACAAGGAAGAAGAGACCTAGGAAAGTCTTGGTTCCAAATTTCCTATTATGGGTAAATCCTTAAACCCGTGACCTAAATTGAAGCCTCAGTTTCTTCTGTACGTTCTCGAATGGTTTGGGGCAAGCAGCATTAATACTCTCCTTGGCTATCAACAATTCATTCACTTGATCAACCCATCAACTACTCTTTGTTGAGCATTCCCCAAATATATAACAACGAACAGGACAAAACTCTTGCCCTCACTAAGTTTGCACTTTAAAAAGCAAACAATAAATCAATCAGTAAACAAGGGTCTTTACAACATAATTTTAAATAGTGGAACTCTGACAAAAAATAAAGCAGGCATAGTAGAGCTAGAAAAGAATGGGGGCATAATTCTTTTGGACCCAGTGACCAGGGATGGCTTCTCTGAGAAGCTATCATTTGAACAGAAGGAGCTAGGTCTGCAAAGAAATGAGAACAGGAGATTTCAGGCAAAGGAAACAGCCAATGCAAAGGTAAGCCCTGGGGTAGGAATAAGCTTAGCATGTTAAAGAAAACATATGACCATGATGAATAAGTAAAAAGGGTGTCACAGGTAGTCAGGGACCAGGTACTACAAGACTTATAGCCTTGTAGTTTGGATTTCATTCCAGGGGAATGGAAAACAATTGGAAAGTTGAAAAGATCACTATGGCTGCCATGTGAAAAACAGATTGTGGGATATAAGAACAGAAGAAAGAAGATCAAATTAGGAGGCTATTCCATTCCCTTGTTGGGTGAGAGATGATGATAGTTTACAAGCGAGAGCATTTATATCAGAAAAAGGAATAAAGTTTCGCTCCTAGATTTTGAATGATGATACCAATTATGGAGGTAGGGTCAACTAGGCAAGAAGCAGGCTTGGGATGCAGGCAGAGCTCAAGAATCCATCTGGGGTATGTTGAGTCTGAAATGCCGATTGTACTTCCCAATGGAGTCAGTTGGATATACCAGACCAAAGTTCAGGGCTGGGGATATAAACTAGAAGTCATCAGCAGTAGAAGATATTTCAACCTTGGACTTAGCAAGATTAGGGAGAGAACCAAAGAGATCTGAGAACATAGACCTGGAACATTCATTCACTTAGAACTTAAAAAGGGAAAAGGAGACTAGAAGAGAAGTATGGAAAGAATCAACCACTGAAACAGAAAGAAAGCTGGGGAAATTCTTTAGATTTATGAGCAACAGTTTCCACCTGAACTCAAACAGAAACTCAGAATCCCATTGTTTGTGGACATAGAAAGATGATGATCTCTCTGGGGTTCCAGCTATTAAAACTGATCCCTAAATGGGGTCTGGTTGTATAAGCAAGAAGAAGGAATTTTGAGTACAGCCCTCGGGGGACAATGAACAGATAGAGGAAAGGAAGGAAGCTACAGGACATCTACTCCACCACCCTCCCCAGAGTGAGAGCCTTTCTGTCTGTCCAGAGGGAAGAGAGATGTTGACTCGGATGGCAGAGGAGCAGGTTCCCTGGCTGACTGGAGTGCTGCTCCAGGTGCAGGTGAGCACGCTAGTGAGAGGATGTTTGCACTTGGGCACAGAGCTGCGTGTTGGGATCTGCGCATTATACAGAGACATAAGCGATCTCATGGAGCGAATCACCATGCTGTCATGGCAGTGTTTAATCCCTCAGCGTTCCTGTGATAGCACAGACTCCAACTGGAACTCAATTCCTCTCCTGGCTCTTTTGTTCCCACTAGATGACCCAGCCAAACCAGCTCCTTCACATGCATCCTCCCTCTGCTGGAGGCATCAAGTTCAGATATAACCAACCTGTGTTGAAGAAGGATCCAGTCCACTCTGCCTCCGTTTTAGGAAATACAGACACTGGTGGAGGCAGACCCAGGGCTCTCCCATCCAGATCCTTAAAGAGGTATTTTCTTGGATCTTCGCAATCTGATTCAGGGCAGACCAGCATTCCTAAACCTTTCCTGTGAAGACAGACAGAAAGTAACCCTCTCATTCCATGATAAGCAACACAAAGAAAACAGATATTGGTAGAGCTGACATGAAAAAGAAATTCGGGATGCTTTGGTGGCTCAGTCGGTTAAGTGTCTGAGTCTTGGTTTTGACTCAAGTCATGATCTCAGGGTCTTGACATCGAGCCTCACGTCATGCTCCACACTCAGGGTGGAGTCTGCTTGTCCCTCTCCCCCTGCCCCACCCCCCCAAATAAACAAATAAATAAAATCTTAGAAAAAAGAGAAAAAGAAATTCAACAGGATTTTATTACTAACAATGTGCTACACAAATACAAAATAAAACTCTATAGAAAATGTTATTTCCCCATTATATGGGCAAAAAGAAAGACATTCTTATAACCAAATATTCTAGATACCTGAATATATAATCTTTGCTTCAATTGCTAATTTTGTAAGAAGCAAGATAAAATAAAATGCTCCTTCCTCTAATATCTACTGAACATAATGTAATCATTTCTTTATGAAACTTTGGGGCCTTGCAGGACTTTAAAATTATTATTATAAATGTCAATTCTATTTGTGCTATATACAAAGTAAAAATAGATATTTTCATTCAACAAATATTTATTGAAAGCCTACATTTATATGTTGGGGAATACAGTGGTGATAAAGACAGACACGGTTCCTATACTTTCAGAATTGAGAGTCAGGTGGGTTATATAAACAAGTTATAAACAATTATAGCATTGAATTATAGAGCATTTATTTGATTTCCCCTGGTCTAATAATTTTAGGTACCACTGGTAATAATATTAAATATTTATTGTATGCCAACTATGTGTCAGGTATTAATAATACAAAGAATCAGATGCTAATATCATTTAGCTTTATAACTATTTCATCCCATAAGTAAGACATGAACCTAAGGAAAATTGGGCAGGAGAAAAAATGACAGAATAAAACAAATTGCAAAGCTCATAATGTTTAGGTACCAAAAAAAAAAAAAAATGGCTCAGGGATGGGCATTAAAAAGAGATTGGTGTTGGGCCAAACATATTAACTTTCTAATTAGGGCAAGTTTTCCTGATTCTTTTCTTTCAGCTAAAGGAGTTTTCCCCAATGTTGTGGGGAAAAGAAAGTAACCCATTATCCCTGCTCCTAACCTCCCCACTCCCTTTTATGACAAAAAGAATTCCTCATCTAGTTTTCATATCCCTGTCTAAAAGTCCCAGATCGTATGTTCAAGAACAGTAGTTACACAGGGTCTGAGTGCCAGTATCTAAGCCACTTCACTCAGTGCAGGGATTTCTGACAACAGAAATCCTTTGACCTCCTACTCCCTGCACAAGGGTTCCTGAGCTTGCTTCTGAAAACCAGTGACACCATACTCCACGGAAGATTCAAGAATTAGGGTAAATTTTTTTCCAGTGATTTTGAAAACACCCCAAAGAAGTATCTCTAATAAAGATAAAACAATGAAACAACAATAGTAAAATTAGCATTCTATCACTTTTGCTCTCTTTTTTAGCCAGAAAAAGTCACATGGCTGAGCCCAAATTCAAGAGGGAAATAGAGCCTCTGCCTCTGCTATAGGAGAGATTGCAAAAATCTTGTATCAAAGGGCATGAACATAGGGTAAAGAACCCGAGCCATTCAATCAATCTACCATATCTTTCCAGAAAACTTATTTCTATTTACATTGATGATCTTATTCTTTTCTTTTAAACATGCTTAAGGATTTGAGGAATTGCCAAATACTTCATAAACATGGCTTATTATAAATACTAAAACTGGTACCTAGCTTGTAAAGGAGGAAAATAGAACTTGTTTTTATCTTTGATCTTTAGCATCCTGGTCCTCTCTGCTGTTATTGGATGCATGATCCCAGTGCTCTCCACATTTGGCAGGATGCAGACATCTAGGTCATCACTATAGCAACTCTTCACAAAACTAGAAAAGGTGACATCTGAAAAAAAATTTAAGATATCGTAACATTGGATCATAGAACCTACCAACCACAAATACAGAATACAGAACTAAATATTCTTATACCAATGCATATCTAGGAGTAAATTTAAGCCATCCATGGCAGTTCCAGGAGTTAACATAAATCCCAATTTAAACTATCAGTAGTTCTTCCAGACATGGACATTGTATGCAAAAGAGAAGAGTATTCCAACACATTAAAGTCTTAAAAGCAATACTTTTCATCAAAGTTTTGATCACGATCCCGTGGGAGTGAGTACAATAGTACCAAAGAGATCTGATGGAAGATTAACATCATAGGTTATGGTATAACTGGTTCTAATCCAGGTTAGCCATCACCTACTAACCAACTTGGGGGAAGCACAATTTCTGCATCTGTTTTCTCCTTTTTATAATAGGAAAAAGAACACCTACCTAGAGAATTGTCATATAATCAAATTAAATAATCACTGGGAAAGGTCTTCAACATAAATAAAGCAATGACTTTTTAAGGAGCCACTCACTGTCATTATAAACCACCACTGTGCTCATCAATAGCCAGCAGGTTATCAAGTGGACAGTAACCACTGGACTACATTGTACCCTCTTGCTGATATAATTTCTGAACGCTATTGAAGATCCTATGCACAGATGTATGAAGATCCTAAGCACTACACTGCTTGGAAGCTAAAACCTCCTACCTTGAAGTTTCATCATTCCTGAAATTAAATGGCCATTCCTCACTCTGTGCCATGGCTCCTGAGGCCACCGATTTGGTTCTGAGGTGAATACAGGCCACAAAATACCAACTCGGCCCCCTCTTGGATTGGAAGGAGCGCGATCTCTTGATGTCACGTTGGCAGAGCGAGGCTTAACCCTGTCCTGAATGCAGTCAAAAGAGGAGCTCGTGGCCACAATGACTGAATTCCTAAGTACAACCTGTACATTTTCAATGTGACCCTGTGGAGCAGAAGACACATACACCACTGCCAAGAGACCAATAGTATTATCCACCAGAGTGATGTCCTCTAGCTCCACACTGTTCTCCGCATGCAGCATGGCGCCATAGTCAAAGTTCTTGAAAGCCAAGAAGCCAGAGATACCAGTACAGTTGTCAAGCCCATTTTCCTTGTAGAGATGAAGGCCATGAAGGCTTGAGTGGGCCACATTGTCAGACCAGCGAGCTTCAGGAAAGGAACACCTGTGGCCTCGGATGTGAAAGCCAAGTCGCTCTGATCCTGCCACAACATTGCCATAGAGGCTGATGTCCCTTGCCTGGTTCACTTTGATTCCTGCCACCCACACGGTGGACCATGCTGACTGTGTCATCAGAACCACAAGGTTATTAGAGACTGAAAAGTTCTGACCCTCCAAGTCGATGCCATGGCCAACTGTGCCAAACACTAGATTGTCCTTTAAAATGATCCCGTGGCTGGCAGCCACACGAATGCCCCCACTGCAGCTCTGGTGCAGAGTGGACGATATTATCCAGGATCCTGCCGACACATTAGTGAGTTCAATGGCTGAATACAATGGTGACCCAAAGTTCTGAATTTCCACATTTGAAAATTGAAGGACACCTGCAAACAAAATGCAGATCATCAGGTACTTTCTCCTGCCCTACAAAAGGTAGAAGGATGGCCCATTTATGGGCATCAGGAGATGAAGAAAATTTTTTTAATGTAATAGTTTATTCTCAATACCAGCACTGTATTTCACACAATGAGTCTCACTAACAACATATGCATCACCCGAAATATCACATGAATGCTTGCCAAGGTTTCATGTGCAGTCTGAAGAGTCTGGCAATAGGATGGGGGAGAGGAAAGACAGATAGGGAAGAGAGATAGGCTTTGGAGATGAGCACGTTAGCTGGCAGATTCCATGTATTTTTCTGCTGAGCTGGTCAAGGACCTGGAAGAGAATGAAGGAAGTATGGGTTCCTGGCCACTCACCTCAATGCTGTGTCTCCTCTCAGCGACCCCATGTGAAAGGTCTATTGCCATCCTCACAAAGATATTACAAGAAGGAATATAATGGTCAATTATATAAAACATATTTTTAAATCATTTTAAAGACCTCATAAAGTCTTTTCTGTATTTTTATCCCAGCCACACTGTGGTCCCTGTCTCATTTTCACAATAAAAAGATTCTCTACATCTTCTACATCAGGAGAGGATAGTGAATTATTTAGTCTTACCGAGGAATTTTTTGATATTAATTTAAGTAGATACTTCAAAAATACAGTATGAACTACAGCCACTAGATTGATTTAAAAATATAATGAGCACTAATATGTCAATATATATACTCTCAGTAAAATAGATGAAAACACGATTATAGAAAAAAATGAGGTGAATTAATAACTTTTGCACCTACCTCTCATATAGCGCTCATTAGGTACCAGGCACTGTTCTAAGTCATATCTCAATAATGCATGGGTGTTTTTGTATATATGTGTGTGTGTGTGTGTGTGTATGTGTGTGTGTGTGTGTATATATTTAAACTCCTAACTTCACAAAAATTCTACAAGGTGGGTACAATTATCATCCCCATTTTACAGATAAGGAAACTGAGGTAGAGAAGGTTTAAGTAACACACTACACTTGGGACGTAGGCAAATGTATAGAGGATGTACTATTAACCCCCACGGAGGCACACTGTGGGGAGTGGGAGACATGGTGGAATAAAAGGAGCAGCCTTGCATTGGGGTTCAGGTGACTGCACTACAGCTAGCGTGCCCAGAATTAGTCATGTGCCCTTAGCTGCGTAGGTCACAACTTTATCCCTCACGTTACTTCTTTCTTCTTTTTCCTTTTTCCTTTTTTTAAGATTTATTTATTTATGAGAGAGAGAGAGAGAAAGAGCATGAGCAGGAGGGGCAGAGGGAGAGAGAATCCCAAGCAGGCTCCTTGCTGAGTGTGAAGCCTGATGTGGGGCTTGATCCCAGGACCTTGAGATCACGACCTGAGCCAAAACCAAGAGTTGGATGCTTAACTGACTAAGCCACCCAGGCGCCCCTTTTTTCTTTCTTTTTCTAAAGGTACTGCCAAAGGTGAACTATAAAGTTATTTTTCTCAATAAAATTGGAGGGAGCTATAGTGTTTCAGTAATAGTATTTAAAGTTCAAAAGTAGTTCAGCCTAAACCCTCCACCTTCCCCACTCCCTTTTCACAGAGGAGAAACTAACATCTGGCTGCCATGGAGGACCAAAGCATGGTCTGGAGGACAGATGAAGTGAAAGATGATGTATGTGGAATGCCTGGGTGGCTTAGTCAGTGGAGCGTCTGCCTTCAGCACGGGTCATGATCTCAGGGTCCTAGGGTTAAGTCTCACCTAGGGCTCCTTGCTGAGTGAGGAGCCTGCTTCTCCCTCTACCCCTCCCCTTGCTTGTGCTCTCTCTCTCTCTCTCTCTGACAAATAAATAAATAAAACCTTAAAAAAAAAAAAAAAAAAAGAAAGATGATGTATGTCTTTCTGGGGTTCCTGGGTGGCTCAGTTGGTTAGGTGGCCAACTGTTGACTTTGGCTGAGGTCATGGTCTAGGGTCCTGGGTTCGAGCCCCACGTGGGGCTCTGTGCCCAGTGGGGAGTCTGCTTGAGAGTCTCTCCCTGATCCTCTCCTTCTGCCCCTCCCCCACTCATGTTTTCTCTCTCTCTCTAAAGTAAATAAATCTTTAAAAAAAAAAGACCATGTATGTCTTTCTTTGTAACCAGGTGATAGGATTCCAATATATCTAAATTTATCAAATGACACTGATTAAGGAGGCACTGGTAGATGGTATAGAAATATTCACTGAATGATAAAACATCCAAAAACTATTTCTCTGGTGGTAACATTTTTGACAGTTCCCTCACCAATAGCACACAGCTGAAAGGGCTGTTGAACCTGTCTCCATAAGACAGTGGCCCAAAGGACACCAAATGCTAGATTCCGCACACAAATAGCTTATTTTATAGAATAGAAAGTGGTTCTAGAATCTCAGGCAAGGCAATATATCAGTATTATTTTAATTTGTGAGTTTTTTATGTCTTATACTTACATGGTTATAATTCATAGTTTTAAACCATACAATATCTTTTTACTCGTGTGCATATTAACCAGTGGCTGAAAGCTAATGGATGAAAGACCTCAATGTGAGACAGGAATCCATCAAAATCCTAGAGGAGAACATAAGCAGTAACCTCTTTGATATCAGCCACAGCAACTTCTTTCAAGATACATCTCCAAAAGCTAGTGAAACAAAAGCAAAAATGAATTTTTGGAACTTCATCAAGATAAAAAGCTTCTGCACAGCAAAGGAAACAATCAACAAAACAAAGAAGCAACCCACAGAATGGGAGAAGATATTTGCAAATGACACTACAGATAAAGGGCTGGTATCCAAGATCTATAAAGAACTTCTCAAACTCAACGCCCAAAAAACAAATAATCAAGTCAAAAAATGGGCAGAAGATATGAAAAGACACTTCTCTGAAGAAGACATACAAATGGGTAATAGACACATGAAAAAATGTTCATCATCATTAGCCATCAGGGAAATTCAAATCAAAACCACATTGAGAGGGGCGCCTGGGTGGCTCAGTCGTTAAGCGTCTGCCTTCGGCTCAGGTCATGATCCCAGGGTCCTGGGATTGAGCCCCGCATCGGGCTCCCTGCTCAGCGGGAAGCCTGCTTCTCCCTCCTCCACTCCCCCTGCTTGTGTTCCCTCTCTCGCTGTGTCTCTCTCTGTCAAATAAATAAATAAAATCTTTAAAAAAA
>NW_023270807.1:17661300-17813977 GCF_011800145.1 Mirounga leonina
AAAAGAAATAACAAATGTTGGAGAGGTCGTGGAGAAAGGGGAACCCTCTTACACTGTTGGTGGGAATGCAAGTTGGTACAGCCACTTTGGAAAACAGTGTGGAGGTTCCTAAAAAAATTAAAAATAGAGCTACCCTATGACCCAGCAACTGCACTACTGGGTATTTACCCCAAAGACACACATGTAGTGAAAAGAAGGGCCATATGCAACCCAATGTTCATAGCAGCAATGTCTGCAATAGCCAAACTGTGGAAAGACCCAAGATGCCCTTCCACAGATGAATGGATAAAGAAGATGTGGTCCATAAATACAATGGAATATTACTCAGCCATCAGAAAGGATGAATACCCAACTTTTACATCAACATGGATGGGATTGGAGGAGATAATGCTAAGTGAAATAAGTCAAGCAGAGAAAGTCAATTATCATATGGTTTCACTTATTTGTGGAACATAAGGAATAGCATGGAGGACATTAGGAGAAGGAAGGGAAAAATGAAGAGCGGGGGGGGATTGGAGGGAGAGATGAACCATGAGAGACTATGGAGTCTGAGAAACAAACAGGGTTTTAGAGGGGAGGGGGGAGGGGGGATTGGTTAGCCCGGTGATGGGTATTAAGGAGGGCACGTACTGCATGGAGCACTGGGTGTTATACGAAAACAATGAATCGTGGATCACCACATCAAAAACTAATGATGTACTGTATGGTGACTAACATAACATAATAAAATTTAAAAAATTAAAAAAAAATAGTAAGTACTTAAAATGTCTTGAGCATTTAAGTGAAGAATTAAACAAAGATTATGTTCACAACTACTATCCTATTTTTCCTTTTGAAAATCACAATTCTAAGTATAAATGGCTGGATGTTATTGGTCAGAAAAAGAATGACAGGGGCCTCCAATTTAAAAGTAGGAATTGTAAGTCCTGGCCCGATTTTCTATCCTATAATTGTTCAACGCCCATAGCTGGCATCCTTGACCTACACCTGCCGATTCCACTTCATCCAGGCTCTGGAGTATATTTACAGAAAAATGCAAGGCTTCTTAATTTAGTGTGGGAAACCGGATTAGATTCTAGAACAGAAAGGGACATTAGTGGAAAAACAGGTAGAATCTGAATAATATCTTGAATTTAGTTAAGAGTAAGGCACCCATGTTAACTTTTTGGTTTTGACAAATGTAGCAGATATGTCAGATATTAATAATAGGGAAGACTGGGCAAAAGGTACACAGGAACTCTCCATACTATGTTTGCCACTCTTCTCAAAGTCTAAAATGATCCAAAATTAAAAATTTATTTAATAAGGGCTTCAGAATCAGACTTGAATTTGAATGTTACCTCTGCCACTTTCTAGCTGGATGACTTTTCTTACTCTTCACTTACTTTCTTTATTCCCATTTATGGAGCACTCAATACATAGCAGTTCCTTTACTAGAAAAATGGTGATGAAAGATGCAACCGTACCCTCAAGTTGTTCACAAGCTCTTAAGTGAGTTTCACACATAAGCAGGCAATTTTATTACAGTTTCCTCATCTATAAAAATGTCTCTCTCACAAAGATATTAGGATTGCATGAGATAAAATAGGCATGAAAATCAGCATTAATCCCAGTCTATAACATCCCTTCCCCCCCGGGATGATTTAAGAAACCCTAGATCAGCAATGCCGGAAATTCAAGACCATGTCAGTCTTGCTGCTCATTCAGTTCTGGCCTGGTGCTAACCTGTCAGAATTGGCCTTCTATTCTGTGATCATGTTCACATGGCCTGCAGTTTCAGTTAAAAGGGACCCTGTCTCATTTCCAGAAGACAAGGACTCAGCCTGTGTCTCAGTCTTCTAAAGCATGGTTTCTCAATCTCAACACTATTGACATTTCAGACCAGAGAATCCTTTCCTGTGGGAGGCTGTCCCTGCTTTGTAGGATTGCAGGATACACTGTAGGCTCTTTAGCATCTACCTACTAGATGCCAAGAAGCTCCCCCAAGCTGTGACAAGCAAAATGTCTCCAGATACTGTCAAATGTCTTTTGGGGGGAGGGGAGGAGCAAAGTCACTTCTGTTGAGGACTCTTGGACACAGAGCCTATGGAAAGAGAGCTTGTTCCATGGGCCAGAAATCCTGAACTTTTGATTTAAGTTCGGTACGTATACTGCCGTTTACCATACTGGTAGAACAGATGTGCCAACAAAAAAGTGTTTCATGCTCAATATATTTGGGAAGTAGTTAGCTCCTTTATTCCAGGCCTTCTCAGAGCCTTTATTATATTCAGGTACTCAGTGACCTTCTAAGATGGAGCTACAGTGATATCCTTTCCCGAATTTATTTGACCAGGAAACAATTCTAGAATAATATTTAAGGGATACAAGTTTAAGAACAAGGTCCTAATCAAATCATGTTGCAGCATTCCAAAAGAGTTAAAGCTTGAAAGAAATGAGAAAGATTGAACTGATCCTTAAAGTAGTCTAGAATATGGAAATCATTTTTATTTAAATTTATGCTATTAATTTATAGCATGAGCTGAGCCCTGCCATCAGATATAGCATGCTACTGGGAAAGAGTAATAGAAATTCAGGAAAGAGATAAAACTCAAGTGGTCATTAAATCATCTATAATTTCAAAGCAGAGGAAATTTCACATCTGCTGAAGATGTTTTCTTTGAGGTAAAAATGTGCATATGTGCCGATCGCTAGTATATTATTTTAACATCACACTGATAATTAAGCACAGATTAGAACTGAAAATTCATAGCTTCTCAGAGCACAAAGGAGCCATCTAATTTGAATGTTTTGTTTTATAAATGAAAATTCTCACAGTTGGAATTTCTGAAAGTCCCAGATGAATAGGCTCCAATCGGTAATGCTTAGTAACTTAAAATTCCATTTACCTGAAAATTCCTCACTGCTGGATATTCTGAAGGGCCCCACAAGTAGTCTCGCCCTGCATGATATATCAGGCTGGATTTGTATATTTCGGGTCAAAAGTCCAACCTCTGCAGCCAGACGAATGTATCGGCCATCCTCCATGACATGGACGCTTCCTGGGGCAATAGGAATTGGGCAAGAAAAAAAAAAAAAAACTTTAAAAACCTATTTCGGAAATTGCCAGCTGGGGACCCAGAGAACCTGACAAATGAAAACACTCCTTTCCCCTCGGAAGTCCTACCAACATTAAGGTTGCTTTTCCTCAGGCATTCTCCACAAATGTCAGCTGAGAAATGAAAAGCTCGTTCACATATCTCTCTTTGGGATCAGAGTGAGAGTGTTCGAGCAAGAATTCATTTCTCCTTAATAACTGTGGGTACTGGGACAAGGAAGTCAGGGCACACCTGTCCAATTAGTGGGGTCCCCAACCTCCTTCCTTAAATTCATTCATAGGCGTGAGACTTGAGTGTTTGGTTGTACATCGTCCGTGGACCTCTTCAAAGAGAGTGAAGAATCCCAGACTGACTGAGGCAGTAACTGAGCTAAAGCAGCAATGTATAGGAGTAAAGGGACAAAGAGCAGTGGCAGTGTCCTCTCATGATGGGTCTTAAGCTCAGAATTGCCTGAAGGAGCCCCCTCAGGGACAGGAACGGAGTGCCCTGCTGGTCTGTTCCACTGAGCTCCATTTACACTGCACTTTGCATCCTACTAGCAAGGACTGCTGGAGATTTCTCCACTTTTTAAAAAAGAAATCATCCTTGGAACTATGATTTAGAAATAGCTTTAGACATAATCCTGCTGAATACATGTATGTTCCTCTCCCATATCAGAGACAAAAAGATATTCCTTAACCCCTCTATTTCCATGTTTTATTACTTATTAGAGTTCTTGGATTAAACATATTACTTGGACTGAATCTGGAACCTCATGGCTATTTATAATTTATGTGCAAAGAATTTGAACTGTGCATAATGTATAAAAATATTTACACTTTTTTTGTGAAAAAGGTATTTGGCTTTTTAACTTTTTTTCTTTTTAATAGTAGTAGTAGTCAGTACATAAAGTGTCAGGAAGGACACATTCCTGAGTATGGAGAAAGAAAACATTATTTACAATAACTGTCGAATTCTAAGTGATTGTATGATTCAGTGTGTCAAGAAATGAACTGGAAATTCAGCTCCCCTGAGGTTTATTCTGGCTTAGCCATGGAAATGCCCAGTGACCTTGAACAACATGCTTAACCTTTCTGCTTGCTTCTAGACTTGCCATTATATGTAAAAAGTAAAAGAACAAAACAAAAAATTCCTTCACATCTAAGTGTTCTTTAAAAGTTAAGCAATACAATTAATGAGGGAATAGAGGTAAAGCCTTCTAGGATGAGTCTAGGGAGCAGCAAAGTATTATCCATCCCTTCTGAATGGCCACTGGACACAAGATCCCCAGGCAGGTTGCCAAACACATTCTTACTGGCTCATCCTTTTCCCTTCTCCAACAAACCAAAGCCTTACCAACATGCCGGTGTTTGAGCCGTTCATGGATCTTAACATGGTGAGCCTGGACTTCTTTCACAGTGAGGACCTCTGCTTCATGAGGCTCATAAGAAGAGGAGCTAAGGACGATTTTGTCATGGGGCCGCCAATCTACTGTGTCCTCTACTATAATTCTGTAACAGCATAAAAATCGTATCAAGTCTACTGGCCATGCAATACAGATCACCTACTAACTCCAAAGAGGAAAGGATATCCACTGCAACCACCAGTTCCCACCAGGGAGACTGACTTAGAAATAACAAATCAAGACAGAGAAAAAAGGCTTCTGTGAAATGTTTAATGTTCATGGAGTCAATGGTGTGGCTTACATGTATACATCACAAGGATTGCAAAGAGATTCTTTAGCCATAAGTCCAAGGTAAACGAACAAGAAAGAGTAAAAGTTCCAGAGTTTACTATATGCCAACTACCCATGGCTTCTTAGAGCAGGCATCTTCCTCCCTGATTGGGAAACAGCTTGTATAATAAACGTGTTTCAGAAGAAATCTTTTCTCACATTTTCTAAAGGACTGTTATGTCACTTTTTGGACAATTTATCATCATGTATTAAGGCTCCTACCTTCATGGTCAGACAGATATAATGTGGATCCTAGAGATGCCACTTACCAGCTACGTGACCTCAAGAAGTCACTTTTCTGAGTTTCTCATCTTCCTCTTAAAAGTGCCAATATTGAAAGCTCCCTTCTGACATTCCCATGTTACTGTGGGGACTAATGGGATGCATTTCTTGAGTGTTGTGCTTCCACCACAATATGAAACAACGATGGTTTTGTTCATTTTCATTTTTTTAACTCACATTTAATAAAACTTCTGTTCAGTCTTTCACTGCCGCCTAGCTTTTCCTAGTGAATATGTCTGCTTTATTCTTCATTCACAGTCATTACCAACTTCAATGGCATAAGTTTATTTTAATAACCTGCCTCTTTTGCTAATGTCCACATTTTAGGAAGCTTTGACAAGAGAGTCTCCTCTACCCATAAATATTCACCCAGGCAACAAGTCCATGTGAAGGCTATTCCATCATGAAACATTTATTGATTGAACACTGGTAGGCACCAGACACTATAATAGGTGCTAGAGGCGTAATGGTAAATAAAACATATGTCATTTGCATTTTTAAAAATGACAACTTAGATTTTGACTAGTAGACAGCCTTAAAGAGTTTACTGCAAGGGAGGGGAAATACACACGTGTTTCTATATAATATTAACACCAAAAAAAAAAAAAACCCAAATAAATTACAGGGGATCGTTTGTGGGTCAATGGTACGAGTCTGTTATGAACCAAAGATCATAACTAATTCAAGTCTGTACACCTGAGCTTAGAGAGAGAGAATCACAGAAAAAAAGACTACTGTCAATTGCTATAATTTTAATGAAAGAATTTAGTCTTACCTTTGTTCCTGATTTGTAGTGACATCCTAGTTACAGAATATTAAAGCAACTGCTAGTTTTTAAAAGCAAAGTAACTAAACTCCAAGAGAGGAAACAACAAAGCTCAAGACTAGATCATTGAATGGAGCCGGAGGTTGGATCAGGACAAAGGAAGACTCCTGATTAAGTCCAGGTTCTTTCCACTAAATAACATTGCCTCACCTGTCTGACTCATAGTCCTTCCCCAGATAAATGGTAATAAAAAGCAATACTGGGGTGCCTGGGTGGCTCAGTCAGTTAGGCGTCTGACTTTGGCTCAGGTCGTGATCTCCGGGTCCTGGGATCCAGCCCAGCATGGGGCTCTGCTCTTAGCAGGGAGTCTGCTTCTCCCTCTCCCTCTGCCCCTCCCCTCTGCTTATGCTCTCTCTCTCTCTCAAATAAATAAATAAAATCTTAAAAAAAAAAATACCCCCACATCTCAGAATGATATCAAGATAATCCACAAAATTATGAAGAGTCTGTGAACCATACAATGGAATACTATGCAGTCATTTAAAAAGTGTATTGTAGCAGAGCACGAATTATAAGACATTTTGTTCATGATGTTTGGATTGAAAAAATCAGGATATAAAACAATATGCCCAATTTGTTTTTTAAATAAAAACAATGCATGCAGAGAAAACAGAAGACAGGAAAGATGCACAGTAAAATGTTAGTCTACCTATGGATGGTGAGTTTATTAGTGATTTTCCTTAAACCTAAATTTTCTAACTTAACAGAAAAAAAAATACTTTTTTTAAAAAGAAAATAAGGCTATGGATAAAAAGTCACACCAAAGTCAATTAGCAGCACAAATGAAACTGATCCTTTCTTTCATAGTCAGTATTATCTAGATAATCTTTTATTACTATCCATACTGCTGAATAAAGTTCTTCAGACGATAGGCACTATAATGTTCTGAAAAGTTTCTTATGAAATGAGTTGAAACTCATTTCTTGTGGACACGGGGGATTTTTACGGCAGTGACTTTGAGATCGACGCTGACCTCTGGACCATTGGCCACAGGGTAGTCTCCCCACAGGAAACAGTACAGCGCTGCCATGAGCTGTTTCTCCCAGAGACAGCCTGTGAGGCATGACGAGGGCCCACACCTGCTCCTAGGGACTTCCAGAGAGCTCCACCCAGGCCTAAAAAGAGCCCCTGACGCTGTGTTGGGTGGGGCACTAGGGCCCCTCCGTCTCTGTCTTAGGAGGCCTGCCCTATATTCCCTCCTGCAAGGCCCACCTTGATGGGGCCAGAGTCTGCATAGACAACCATCCCCAGCTAGTCAGCTTCTGCTGGGACTGGCTCCATCCTCCACCCCAATGGCCCCAACTACAGCTGCAGCTTGTACTTGTGAACACTGGGAGTAGGCATGTGCAATGTTGGTAGAAGATAGAGCCCGCCCTGCCTGCTTGCCTGTCCCAGACTTTTTTTTTTTAGAAAGAAGTCCATGTTCTTCAATGTTGTACAAAAAAGAATGGGTAGGCCCAAAAGTAAATTAAACATTATCACATTTATTTATACCACTATCTAGTTCTTCATATTAACTTTACTATTCAAACAAAAGAAAATAGGTAGCAATTTAGGGATAAGAGAAGGAGATAAAAACCAAAAGATTCTTTTTGACCATGTTTATCCTACATTGTGTCTACACCGAGTGCTCACAGAGATGGCTTCTTTTTACTTCGCTGTACAGGAATTCTGTTGTATATAAAACTGAACCTGCTCAGAAGCTGAGGGACACTAGAAATGATGGGTCCATCTCCTGGTGCACTGTCATACAATTCAAACAACGGTGCAGCTACCAGCTTGTAATTTTTAGGGACTGCAAACAAGGCAGTATATGGTATGATAAGGATGGATGCATGTCATCATACATTTGTCAAAACCCACAGAATGTACAACTCAAAGAGTGAACCCTAATGTAAACTGAAATGAATGAAACTTCATTCCCTAACTTCCTTAAATAAGGGTTCTGCTCCAGCCAGATGAATCTGCTCACTCTCCCAAGAAATAGCTATGTGCTTCTCACCCATCACTTAAAATATCATTGTCCTTACTCTGCCCTTCAGTCCACTCATTCTTAAAAACTGAATGAAGTTCCTTTGCCTTCAAGAAATCTTCCCATGGGGGTCTCTTCCCCACTGAACACCCAACCCCCACCTCTGTTCCACACAATTTTGACATCATAGATTCCACTGCCTTGCAATTGATATTGTATTCTTGCTTTCTGTGGCTATTCAACTTTGATACTGTTAGATAATATTCAATAAAAATATGGCTACCTAGCTATATAAACACTGCAGCACATAGCAATGTTCTTGACAAAAAGAAAAAAGAACTATTGAAATCATTAGCCTGAGTTTTATATGAAAAATATAAATGAACTTAAGCTGACCTTTTCCATTGAGTCTCCTGAAACTTTGCAGGTTCATGAAAATTAATCTCTCTCCTATACTCCTGAAGCCTTGGGAATCCCTATGTCACAAGGACAGTATACATATGGCAAAGGAGTATGGCCCCTTCCACTTCTGTGTCCAAAGAGCAATAGTGGTAACTTCTAAGAAAGTCATGGTCCCCGTTATCAAGAACTTAGATGGTTCTGTAGGTCAAGTATCAGTTTTCCTTCAATTCCAGCATCTACTCTTTCCACTCACAGTCTTCTATTATTTGGTTACCCTTCAACCATTTCAAGAAATCCTATCTTCAGGACTGCTTGAAGCCCAGCTGTCTGCTTAGTACTAATAAGAGTCCTATAGCTACAGGGGAGAGGATAGACCTTTTTGTTCTGAGCAAAACACACCTAAAACAATAAATCAACAAAAAAATTAAAAGAGCTGTTTGCAACATAACTGGACCTAAATGAAAACCATATGAAAAGAGAGAGGAAACTATGAATAATCGCTGCAGAAGTCTCCCAAAAGAAAACCTTTAAAAATATATAAACAAGATGTCAGCACAGTTTTCTTTATTTTGGCACTAACATTTTATCTAGTTTGGAGAAAATATAATACTTTTGGTCAAGTATTTGGTCAAGTATTTGGTCAAGAACATAATTACGAAAAAGGAAAAAAATGTATGCTTCCTGACTTGATTTTAAAGTTTTTACAACCATGCATAAGGCATCCATATATAAACACCTACCACTTAAATGGATTTGTTAACTAAACGCTGGGGGGTCTTAATGATGATGGCTGCATTTGACCACAGGCTCAGAGTGTCCAGAGTCCAAGATGTTTTCTTCCCAGCAATAGGGATAGCCATAGATTTCTGAATTCTACTAACACTGAAGGTTTGTTTTTAAATTTCAGTTTAATTTTTTTTTTTCATTTTTTTCAGTGCCATTGAAAGGTACTGCGGATCCTCAGCCTGCATTGGATTATGCGAGGTACTGAAGAAAGGGAATGGCTTTGGCATGATACCAACGCTGATGATGGTAATAAGAAGAGTTATCATAAATGTCAGCTATTTGTCTACCTGGCCTCCTTTCTCCTTTTTTTTCCAAGAAATCCACCATATCGTTTCTTTTTTTCTTTTTTTTAAAGATTTTATTTTTATTTATTTGAGAGAGAGAGAGCAAGAGTAGGGGGAGGGAGAGCAGCAGGCAGAGGGAGAAGCAGACTCCCCGCTGAGCAAGGAGCCCAAAGCAGGCCTCCAACCCGGGACGCTGGGATCATGGCCTGAGCCGAAGGCAGATGCTTAACCTACTGAGCCCCCCAGGCACCCCTCACCACACCTTTTCTGAGAACTGCTCTGCTTAACCACCATCCTAATTCTGTGTCCTAGTGAACACTGCTGATTATAATCCCACAAACCCTTCGTGAAAGGGTAGGCGAGGGATCCAACCGGCCTTTGTCTGTGAAAATCCTTCCCTTGGACTTCATTGTATCAGCTTTATTGAGATGTAATTGACAAATAAATTTAAGATTTTTAAAGCGCACAATGTGCCGATTTGATCTACGTAGACGCTATGAAAAGATTGCCCTCATTGAGTTAACTGACACATCCAACACCTCACACATTGACTTTTTGGGCATGGGAACATTTAAGATCTACTGTCAGCAAATTCCAGTGATCCAATACATTGCTATCAATGACAGCCGCCTGGACTTTTGAACTGAAACTAAGGAGAGAGAAAAATTTACTCTCTGGTGGTAAAGCTAGGAAAAGCCTGACAGGTCTGGGTACACTTGTACCCTAGAGCATGTAGAAAATTTTTCTTCCATAGATGCTAATAAGGTCGAAATAGAGAAATAAGAGAGGTTGGGGGAGGGCCTGCCACAATTTCCCAAATGGATTGAGAAAGGCTACTTTTACTTATTTTTACTATAACCACAATAACTAGCACGTCTTGAGGCTCACTTTGTGTTAGAAATGGGGCTAAGCACTTTATATACATTAATTCACTTAATCCCTCTAACTACTCTACTAGCCAGCCATTTTATTCTTGTATCACAGAATAAGAACGTGAGGGTCAGAAAGAGTAGTTTGCTCAAAATTATACATTTAGCTAATTGCACATTTAGAATTATTACAGTTCTGCCTTCCCTCAAAGTTTAAGCTTGTTTTCATTGTAGCATACTATTTCCATCCTATGTTCCTACCACATGTGCCTTTTCCCAGCATAGAGACAATAGCCAATCTGAGATTAGAACCCACTCGTTCACTGGACCAAACAGAATCATCTTCTTTTGGGGGCTACTTACATGATCCTGAACTCCTGCCAATAAATGAATAAGGCTGCCAACTCTACTATAAACAAAATTGTTGTAGTAGAATAATGAAGTCTGAGTAATAAGCAAAATATAGTGGTTTTTAAAAATAAATGTAAGATTCTCATTTATTAGATGATATACCACTGAATCAAGAGGCTTGATAAATTCTGATTTCCAGAAAAGACACATTCATTCAAGGTAGCAGGCATTTATTAGAAGTCTTTGTGTTCTGCTGTGTACTAGGTGCTAAGTAATAGACACAATCAATAAAAAACAGTATTTTCCTGCCCCTGTAGAAGCCACTTGGAGGAACAGGACATAGACACCTTAAGTAGCTTAGGATCCATCACCAGGCAGCATATTTTTATTAACATCATAAATCAGAAAACCACATTCTATAATTCAGATGGTGAGAAAATCAGTGTGTGCTTGAGGGGAGATTAAACGTCTTATGGAAGATGTGGTAGATTCTCAGGATAAGCAGGGAGTGTCAAGGCAAGAGGAAACCGAAGAGTACTGTGCACCTCCTTATTTTACTTATCAAGTATTTAGGGAGACTCGTAAAAATAATTGTTCTGGACACTCATGTCTGAAGTGGGAATGTATCGGAAAGGAGAACAAGAAGTATCCAAACAAAGTACAGCCAAAGAACACGAGATGGCAGAATAGATGACATCAGTGATGATGTCAGCGCAGAAGGCCAGGGTCCTGGGGCAACGTTGAGGTGAAAAATGATTTGTTGTTTAGTTCAGTTATTTCCTTATAAATACCAGAGTAAGTTAGTATATCACAGAAGAACCATAGACAACAACAGGACAAAGGGACTGGATAAGGCTCTCTACACTTTCTTTCTTTAAAAAGTAAATGAGAAAAGGAATAAGAAAAAATGTGAGACCTTTTGAGGAAGTTTCCCTGTAAACCTACTCTTCCCCCATTTCCTCTTCTCAGTAAACCAGAGCACTCTTCACCCAGTTGCCCAGGTTAAAAGTTTTATGGTAATCCCTGATTCTTCTCTTTTTCTTCTACCCAGCCCATCAGCACCCCATGTTTCCTCTGTCTTCAATATGTACTTCACCATTCCGTCCTCCTCCTTCACTACCATCCTAATCTGGGCCACCAGCATGTGTCACTTGTAATGTTAGTTCACTGTCCTAACAGTCTCTCTGCTTCTATCCTTGTCCCCACCAACAGTTAACTCTTCACACAGCATGAACCAGATTACAACATGAATTGGACCCTGTCCCTGCCCTGTTTAAAATCTTGCAATAACCAGGATAAAACCTAAAACCTTTACATAGGATTGATTAAGTAACCACTTAACTTCAAAGAACATATGGTCACCCTTACATGACAGTAAGACCTCTACTTAATACTTACAATGGGTAAAAAGCCAATTTCTTTAAATCTAAGTATAAATCTCACTATAACTTCTCTTGACTTATCTGAAGTCTAAAAAATCCAATATGTTGTTCATCAGTCTCCTCCAAAGTCAACTGAAGCAGAGCGACAGTGAAGAGTAACTTAACTTAGAGATAAATTTATATTATAATGTAGAACAAAAGAAAATGATATTGTTTCAAATACCTTGCTAAGCCTACTTTTATCGGTGGTATGAGGAATAAGTCTAAGTTTATAAACTTAACAAGAAACTTTTCCTCTGAAGATTTCACTTCAATGTTCTTCATAAAATAAATCAATTAAACACAAATAAATTCAGATATGTAATTCTGTTGGCAAAAATCCATAAGGAGGTCTGAGTAAAATCTGTCCTCATAACAATGCGTTAGAAAGACTTATTAAACTGACTTTTAACATAAAGAAGACCATAGATCAATGTTTAAAGAAATGGTTTGAATAAGGTCTGTACTTCAGTTAATACTAGACTAATATCGATTTGCTAGATTTTATCATGTTTAGGTTATGAAATATATCATCCGAGAATGCTGAGTGAAGGGTACATAAGAATTCTACTATTTTTGCAACTTCTTGTGAGGTTTCAATTATTTCACATTTTTTAAAAGGTTAAAAAAAGGAAGGCTTTCCATAAAATGGATTCACTATGGTAATTACTTAACAATCATATAAACTCATTAAAAACTCCTCATCAGGACTCATACTAAGAAATTTTGTTCTTAATATTTTTATTATATAGAACACTAGAATATAAGCAATGGAATCAGACAAACCATGATTAAAAAAAAAAAAAGTCAGCCCTACAAACTAGCTTTATAAACTTGGAAATTTTACTCAACTTTTCTATCCTCAGTTTTTGTATCTGTGAATGCAGATCATAATACCTAACATAGCACTGAGAGATTTAAATGAGATAATGTATGTAAAATGCCTGGTAGATGCTTGACATAGAGTGAACCCACATGATAAGAGCTCAATAAATAATAGCTAGCTACTCTAGATAGTTTTCATTCATAAAATTGAATTTCTTTTGAAAGAGCCAATTGCCCTGACTCTGAGTGAGGTTTTTAACACATTCTTTAAAGAAAAATCCATTCATATGGTTCTTGCCAAATTCCATCCTGCTAGCCTTATAATTAAAGTTCCATATTTATCCCTGTTTGAACTGCCTACTTCACAAATCCATATGGGTATCAGGCACTTCAAAGTCAACATGACCAAATCTGAACTCATAATCTTTTTCCCCAAAATTCCGTCCTCTTTTAGTGAATGGCACCACCGTCTGTCTCTGCAATCCAGAAACTAAGAGTGCCTCACATCCAATACATCTTATAGACTTGTATCTCCCGTCTCTACATCTGCCCACTTCTCTCCATCGGCACTTCAGCTCCTGACTACAAGTTATGCTATCTCTTGCTTGGACTTCCTAAGTGGTGTCCCTAGATCCATTTTTGACTCCTCTGTTGTCTGCATTGTACCTAGAATGATTTTTTTTTTTTTTTTACATATAGGAATGTGATCACAAGCTCTACCTCCCATCTATATTATCCTCTTAAAAACTAAAAATAGTTACACAGTGCTCCTGGAGGGTAAAAACTAAACTTGTTATATTGCCAGTGAATATACCCTGACCACTAACTACTCCTGGGAACCCTATTGTGTTGGGTCCCTGTTCACCAGGTCAGCCAACCTGGCCTTCCTCCAAGTCCCTCATGTTGCCCACTCTTCCTCCCACCACAGAATCACCTCTTGGGCCTCTACTTCTCCATCATCTGTGCTGACTCTATCAACTTGGAAAGAATTAGACTGGCCCCAGTCTCATTTCCAGGCTCCAGTTTCGTCCTCTTCCTGTTTTCTTGATCACTGAAATTATCTACTTTCTGGATGACCACCTATCATGTTCTACCTGAGTCCTAAACTACATATCTAATTGTCTTCTTGACATCTCCCCTTGGTGTCTCCAACTTAGCATGTCCCATCTGCCACCCTGACAAATCTGTTCCTTTTCCAGTCTTCCCATCTCAGTGCATGCCTCCACCATCCATCAGGTTGCTCAGTCAAAAAATCTGAAGCACGTCCCTCACCTCAACATTCAGTCCATTGGCATGTCCAGACAGTGCCACCTCCTCTCTCCATTCCCATTGCCTCCTCTATCGTCCTAGCCACCATGATATTTGGCTTCAACTGGCTTCCTAACTCATAGCCCAGCTTCTGCTTTTTTCTCCACCACTCATCATCTATATAGCAGCCAGAGTTGTTTTCAAAACATAAGTCAGAGTCTATCAACTGACCTCCGTAAACCCCTCAGTGATTTTCCCTCTGACCTCTCACACCTAAACAAGGTACCATGTGACCTGGCATCTACCATATCATACCACTCTCCCCTTTGCTCACTCTGGTCCAGCTATAGTGACCTTCTCTCTGTCTCCCACTCCCCAAAGGCCACCTGAGAGACAATGCTGGACCAGATGTCCCTCCTTCATTGAGCACACTAGCGCATCTACATCAAATAGTGGGATGCCTCCTACCATTCAGATCTCAGCTCAAATTTTTCTTCCCCAGAGAGGTCTCCCCTGTCCCTTTAATCTAAAAGGGTACCCTGTACACTCCCCAACTATTTTCGATTGTACCACACTGTTTATTTCCTTACTAGTGCATTTTATAATGTGCAACTATGTTATTTATATTTCTGTATTAGCTTCTTTATTGTCTCTCTCTCCATGAAGATACAAACTCCCAGAGGACAGTGATCTCTTCAAATTTGCCTCTACATCTCCAGGGCTTACAGCCACACCTGGTACATAGTAAGTACCCACCAGATATTTGTTGAATGATTGAATGCTGTTTGCTCTTGCTGGAGTGCTCTTTCCCCACCCCACCCCCACTCCAGTTTGCTTAATTAAGGCCCACTCATTGTTTAGTTCTCACCTCTGAAATCACTCTTCAGGGAAGCCTTCTCTAACCTCCATTACTGCCTCAAGATCCTGCATATTCATGTTTTCAGAATCCTATAAAGCCCTCCTTCATAGCATTTATCCCATATGTAATTTTACATTTACTTTATAGTTATTTCATTAATGTCTGGGTACAGAGACGATGTCGATTTTTACTTGTGATTGTATTTCCAGATCATAACTCAATGTTTGACATAGGGACATAGGGTAAGAATTCACAAAAATTGTGTTGAAAGGTAATAACTACTCTATGAAGAAATTCTGTATATAGAGAAAAGCACACCAAAGCAGTAGCCAGCTATCATCTCTCCCACAGGGATCCTTGCTGTGCTGTATGTCCTTCCAGACATTTCTCTATCCACATATATGCATGCATAAATGTTATTTTAGTTTATTTACAAAACTAGGCTAATATGTAATATTAGCCTGAATGCCCACTTCTCCTCCCCTTTGTCAACATGGAATTCAATCATCATCCCCTTTGGTAATTAAATATTTTAAAATAGTGCTTAATTTTGTTTAAATTAACATTTATTTCAACTCTAGTAGGGAAGAACATTTTTCCATATGTTTATTAGTCAGATGTGTGTCTTCTCTTGTGGCTCATGTATTCAAACTCTTTAATGTTTGTTCTTCTAGTATGTTCATCTTGTTTCCTTTTTATTCCTAAGTATTCTTTACATATAAAAAATATTAGCCCTCCATCTGTACTATCAAAAATTGCAAATATTTTCCATTTTATCATCTGCCTTTGCATTTTGTAATTGGTATGCAAAAATATTAATTTTCTTAAATATTGATTTTTTTATGTTGTCAAATCTATGACTTCTTGCTGTTATAGTTGTTGCATTTCTTATGATAAGAGAGGTCTTCCCTAATTTAATATTGCATAATATTTACTTAAATGTTCTTCACATAATTTTATAGTTTTATTTTTTTACTTTTTTTTTAATTTACCTATAATTTTTTCAGAGTGAAGCATAATTTGAGAATCTAATTTTATAGTTTTCCAAAGTGTTTACCAATTACTCCAGCACAAGTCTGCAACTAATTTGAAATGCTAATTTATTTAAATTCTAAGTAATAATACATACCTGAGTCTATTGCTAGGCATTCTCTTCTGTTTTGGTGCCAACAGCAATAGGAAATTATTCACACTGAAGGTATATATATATATATATATATATATATATATATATATATATATACACACACACACACACATAATTTTTTTTTAAGATTTATTTATTTATTTGAGAGACAGAGAAAGAGAAAGTGAGCGCATGAGTGGGAGGGACAGAGGAAGAGGAAGAGAGACTCTCAAGCAGACACTGCACTGAGCTCCAAGCCAACATGGGACTTGATCCCAGGACTCTGGGACCATGACCTGAGCCGAAACCAAGAGTCAGACACTCAACTGACTGCACCACCCAGGTGCCCCAAGGTATATATTTTTCAAAAAGTAAGTGGTAATGTTGGCTATTTTCAAGTGTTTATTGTTCCAAAAGACTTAGAATTAGTGAATCAGATTTCAAATGTATATATTTGACTTGTTATTAAAGTTGCATTAGATTTGACATCTTTAAAATATTGAGCCTTTCTGTTGATGTTATGCATCACCATTTATTCTAATATCCTTTTATGCCTCTTACTAGTATTTTATAGTTTTGTTTCCATTCCTCCTGTAATTTTTCTTGTTTATTTCTAAATATTCTAAGTTAAAATTTAAATAGGATTTTACATTAAAATATTCAAATGCTATTAATCTATGCATTTACTGAATGAATGCAATGATAGTTCTTCAGATGATTCTCTAGTTCCTAAGACAAAATATATATAATCTACAAAAAACTGACAATTTGGATTCCTTTTAATAGTAACAACTAATGTATTTCTTTTCTTGACTCAATACATTGGCTAAAACTTTAATAATAATATTTAATGATTATTGTAATACACAGTAATTTTTAATGCCAGTTTTTCCATAAAATAGAAAGTTGTTTGTTTGAGAGGAATTTTTAATTATTTAATTTGTGTTATTATTTAAAGCAGTGATTCTCAACTAATGGCTAAACCACTCTATTAAGAAACATTGATTTAAAGGAATATCCTTAAAAAAATAAAGGAATATTTTTGTAGTCTTAATTTACTGTTTATTCCAAGAATGCAAGCTGAGTTTTATTAAATGTGTTTCTGTTTTGTATCAAACTGATCATGTTCTTAGTCTTTATATATATTGCTTCGATAAATTATATTAAGGAATTATTTTAAACCATCCTTCTTTACTTGAATAAATCACACTCAACCATGATTTTTCCCCCTAACAAATAACTGGATTTCATATGTTGTTGTTTTACTTAGGATTTTTTTTTTTTGCATTTTATTTACATTTAGGTGTTGCCCCAGTTTTCTTTTTTTGAATTACCCTTAGCAGCTGTTTTAAAAATTATTTTATGAAAATAAATAAAAATAATAAATAAATAAAAAGTATTTTATGCTTGCTTCCTAAAATTAATTGAAAAGGTTCACATATTTTCTTATGCTATGGAACAGATTATACAACATAAAAAGTGTCTGATATTTGAAAGAATATGCCATCAATTTATTTGAGCCAAATTTATTCTCGGGAACAAATCTTTGATAACTGCATGTCTTTTGCTATTATTGGTTTTTTCAGTCATAGTCTTCTTTAACCAATTATGATAATTTATATTCCTACATATAATTTATTTTTGTAAATTTCAGAATGGTACTATATACATTTTATTATAATTCTAATCTCTTTGGTATCTGTTACATTTGAATTCTCATTTCTGAGGTTACATATTATTTTCTTTGTATAATTAATGTCATTAAAGATTAAACCATTATCTCTAAAAAAATTTCAAGTCTACTAATTTCCTACTTTCTAATTCACCAATTTCTGCCTTTATCTTACACAAATTAATTTCATTAGACTTATTGGATATTTTGTTTCTGGTTTCTCAAATTGACAGTTTAGTTTGTTTATTTTTGTATTTTATTATTCAGCAATGAAAGCATTTAATGTGATGACATGTTGGCCACGACTCCTGCAATACTATTATTGCTATTTTGCTAGCATTCTACCACTGGAGTTTTCATCTCCTCTCTGATACAAAAGTTATTTAAAAGAAAGTTTATTTTTTCTTTTCTGCTCTTTTATCTTGCAAGAGATTAAGATTATTGGTTAAGAGGTTTCTACCTTTACATGTATTTTATTGTGATCATATTCTACACCATTTCTGTTTACTAAAATTTGTTAAGGTTTTAATTATATTTATATTCTGGGGTAAATTATATTTATATTTTTTTGTATATATAAATTAAATTACCTTTATTACATTATTCAGATTCCTTCATGTTTTCTTTATAATTTTTAACCTAGTTTAAAAGTTAAAAACTGAAAGAGGGGGGCATCTGGGTGGCTCAGTCAGTTGAGCATCCAACTCTTGATTTTGGCTCAGGTCATGATCTCAGGGTCCTGGGATCGAGCCCCAGGCTTAGGATTCTCTCTCCCTCTCCTCCTCTGCCTTCCCCAACCTGTGGCTTTCTCTCACAAAAAAAAAAAAAAAAAAAAGAACTGAAAGAGGTAAGTAAATGTCTTTCATTACCATTTTTGTTTCTGTCAATTTCCTCATTTTTTTTGAGATCTACTTTATATATTTCTTTATTATGTTATCTGGTATAAATTCCTGACTACTGGGGTCTCCCTGGAGACTGAAGTCTTTATTAATATAAAATATATTTATTTTACACACTTAATTTTTTCTTTTCTTATAATTTTGAATCTTTTGTTTTTGTTTCTATTTCAATAATTCATTTTATCTAATATTTAAATAATTTTTTTCTATATTGGTTTTATTTTCCTCTAGTAAAAAACATTGTGATTGCATGTTGATTTATTATCCAGTTTTTTCCTATGTGGGATCATTTTTAACAATCATATTTTCTTTATTTTTTTAGAAAAGTATCTTTTTTATTTATTTATTTTTATTTTTTTTATTGTGTCCAATTAGCCAACATGCAGTACATCATTAGTTTTTGATGTAGTGTTCAATGATTCATTGGTTGGGTATTTTCTTTTTATAACTGGAAGATTTATTCTTACTTTCTTACTTCTGTTGTTTCTTTATACATTTTTTGTTGCTTTAATTCTCTTACTATTTAATTTTCTTCTCTTTTTGTACTTTACTACTTATTTTATGGTTTCTTTCATTCTCTTTTCTCTTTGGTGATTTGGAAGGTATATACCCTATTTTAAATTCTGCTAGAACAGACTGACTCGTATTTACTTCATATGGCATTCATGTCCCATCGTCAGTTTCCTATGGCCACAGTCCCAGGTTGTAAACCCGGAGTTTTATCTGAGAATTATGACCTGTGATGGTTAGTTTATGTGTCAACTTAGCTATGCTGTATTGCCCAGTTATCCTATCAAATGTTAATGTAGGTGTTTCTTCAAAGGTGTTCTGTAAATGTCATTAACATCTGTAATGAATTGACCTTAAGTAAAGATTACCCTCAGTAATGTGGGTGGGCCTCAGCAATCAGTTGGAAGGCCTTAAAAGCAAAATCAAAGTTTCCCTGAAGAAAAAGAAATTCTGCCTCAAGACAAAGTTCAAGACTTTGCAGACTCCCAACCTGCCCTACAAATTTTGAACTTACCAGTCCTAAGAATATAAGCCAATTCCTTGAAACACATCTCTTTATATATACTATTATATATACTACATATTATACATATGCATACACACAAAACCTATGAGTTATATATATTTATATAAACAGACTAAAGACTTCAGTCTCCAGGGAGACCCCAATAGTCAGGAAAGTTTTATACCAGATAACATAATAAAGAAATATATAAAGTAGATCTCAAAAAAAAAAGAGGAAATTGACAGAAACAAAAATGGTAATGAAATATACTACATATTATACATATGCATACACACAAAACCTATGAGTATATATATTTATATAAACAGAACCCTGACTAATACATTAACTTTTCAAATTTTATGTAGTTTCTTTTACAAGAATAATTAGACTTTGTCTTATTTTAACAGCCATATTTACAGTATTATATTTAACTTATTCCAGTGCTTACCTTTAAAATAGACACTTTATTTACCTTTATAGTATTCCTGAATTTTATTTATGAATTTTAAATCTGTTTAAGCCCTTTATCAGAACAATTTTTTGCATTTTTTTCAGTTCTTACTGAACTTTTTTGCTTTTTTGCTTTCACATGTAAACAGCAATTTTAGCAGGGTGTCCAATTCTTTGATTGAAATCCCTAAACATGTGTATATTTTTCACCACTAAACATGTATATATTTTTCCCTAAACATGTATATATTTTATACCACTATCTTCCTATACTTAATGGTGTAGAGAATTCCAAGGTTAAGAAGCTTTATGTTCCCTTCCATTTTTCTTTTATTTTGTTCACTGCTTTTTCTTATACTGTGAGGATATGTAGCAATCATAATTGTTGGCGTTGGTCTCTTCAAATTCAGTGCAAGTACTCTCAGGTTTGCTATGTGTATTTTAGGTGGAGTTTTCATTATTCTTTCTGTTGTAATTACTCTGGGTTCTTATTAAAAATGAGCATTGTTTGTATATATGTACTTTGCATTCTCTGTTCTCTATTTCTAATACTTTCTCTTTTATGGATTTTTATCTCCTGACCTTGTTTTCCATCAGTTTGCTCTTCATGGTGCCTGTTCACTTTGAGGCAGTGGCAATTTCATTCTTCACCACCTCCAGTGCATGACTAAATTCTGTTATTGCATTTTAAATTCCAGAAGACTCTTCATATGCTTCATCTACTCCTATTTTATTTCTGTCTCTTCGCCAGCCATCATCTCAACTCAGACAATCATGATGTCATTTTACAGTTCATCTATTATGTCATAGAATCCATATTTTTAAAGATTTACTGATAGAGGTAAACACATATTATCTAACCTTTACTCCTAAATAAACGATAGACTCCTCTGCCTTTGGTTTGTTTTCTTCTTCTACTATTATGTTACAGAGTTTTTTTAAAATTCCTTCTAGTCCCTTATTTTACCATTTATTCATCCTTGAGTTTTGAGTCTTAATCTAAAATTTAATTTCATGTTGTAACAAAACCTGAATCATCAGCAAACCAAACAAGCAAATACATCCCTAACTTACTCTCCCTAACTTACTCTCATGTCTTACCTCTCATTGCCCGAGGCGATGTCAGCTGCAAGACGGGTCCAGGATTTCTTAGGACAAGCACCATGAAGCTGGACTTTCCCATATACCCCTGAAAGGAAAAGGAGCATCAGTTGGATAAGAAATTTTCGAAGGAATTAGGGCCACCTAAGTAAAACTCACTAGAGAACTTATTGTGCAAGATATGTGATATGGAAACTATATATGAAGATGTCTACCTTATCAAAGAATATTTAAGTTCTCTATTTTCAGCAGGTTGAATACATATTACATGGCTACAGAATGTACTCTCGTTCTCTTAAAAGCTATAGAGAAATTAATGCTACACCACATCTAGTAATCAAAAAGTTGGGAAATAGACCATTCCAATGACTAACTAGTTAAATTCTACCATTAAGTGACTCCAAACCATCTGTAATTCTGTTGGAAGTTAACTGGTTTTGATATTTTATGTTATAGGCTTCACTTTCCAAAAGGCAAGGGTAATTTTATTCCCCGAGGAAAGAGATTTGGTGCTATTAGCTTTGTTTTCAGTGGTTGGACCTCATATTTTTTTGTTATTACAGATATCAAAGGATAGATCTCTAGCTCCTTTGTTTCAAAATATAATTTATTTCAGACTCATAAATTAAAGTCGTACCAGGGACATGCTTGATGCAGTCCAGTTTTATTCCTTCAGGTCTTTCCTCTTACATGTTTTATTGCCATTTAAAATCACATGAAGCACAATTCCTCATATTCCAGTGGTCTCAAAATGTTTTGAGCATGAACCCAAGCAGTAACAAAATTATGATTGTGCACCCCTAATGCATGTGTATCTATTTATTTTTAGAAAAAAATACATATATATGAATATATGCACTTATGTTTGAATAGAGTTCTAATATTTTCTTCCTGAACCCAGATGTATTGTCTGCATACTCCTGGATTACTGCACACCATGTTTTGCAAATCACTAATCTTGAAATCTAAAGATTTCACAATTTTTAGCAGAAAACATATGAATAGAAGAACCAAACACCACCCATAAGGTACAAATACTATGCCTTGGGTTTTAATTCAATGTGAACAAAAAATAAGTTTCAATCAATTAGAACCTAACCAACTGTTTATGTCACTACCTATATTTTTTCCATACTCTAATTCAGAAAAAAGTCATAAAACTTAAAACAGGATTAATGGAAATGTAAGAAATATTCTCACTTTCAGGACATGTCCTGGAATAATCAATCTTTCATAATAATAGTCATACATATATGACTATATACATATATATATTTCATATGATATCATCATCATCATCATCATCATCTTTAAAAAAATTCCATCTTCTTTACTATTGGCTAAGTAACCTAGGAAGGGGAGGTATGTGAAGTAATTTAGAGAAATTTCCAACAACAAAGATTTTAGCATAAACCAGTTAGTTTCCTTAAATTTGAGTTATGCAGAAAATTCGATTGACCAGACAAGTAGATTTCTTGATCATTTTCAATCATCAAAGACTACTGTAAAATTACACCATTTAGTTATTTCCAGATTATAATACTTAAAGAAATTAAGATCTGTCATTTACTTATAATGTCACAAAACTTTAAGCATGCAGTGAAATAAATATATCATTCTTTATTCAATTTAATATTGAGGAAATTTTAAAAACACTAGCTTCGCCGTATGGTTGGAGTCGAGGATTAAGACAGGCATCCTTGTATACTCCTAAAACAAAGTTTAATCCAACGGGGTGCTGCAAAAAACAGAGTGGACACCACAGGCAAAAATAAATTGAATGTTCCTATTATCCATTTAGTTTGTCAACTTGAAAAAAGTAAAAATAATCTTGAACCTCATATTCTTAAAAAGATAAAAGCATGGATGAAAAATCCTTTGGAAACATAAAGCCCTGTCAAAGTACAGTACTATCTGGCAATGGCTAAACATTAAGAAACTAGGTATCAAACTTCCCACCATCCTAACATGATTGCTTCCATTTTACTGGGTTGCTGAGATCTTAGAAAATTAGTAATGCCATTGAAAGAAAGTGATAAAATGCTAGAATAAACAGCCTTTTTTACCTATCCCTTAAAATGGAGTTCGTGCGGCTCTCACATCCTGGTTGGTGCAAGGCTGGTCCCAGTTTCTGTGCTCCTACACTGGTCAATTTTAAAAGAGAATCTGGGCTGTGACAGTAGCAAGTGAAGAAACTGTCAACAGCAAATGTTTCTTAGTAATCTATAGATCTGTCAATTAAAAAATATCTCAACAGGGCGCCTGGGTGGCTCAGTCGGTTGGGCGACTGCCTTCGGCTCAGGTCATGATCCTGGAGTCCCGGGATCAAGTCCCGCATCGGGCTCCCTGCTCGGCAGGGAGTCTGCTTCTCCCTCTGACCCTCCCCCCTCTCATCCTCTCTCTATCTCATTCTCTCTCAAATGAATAAATAAAATCTTTAAAAAAAAAAATTAAATAAATAAATAAATAAATAAATAAATAAATAAATAAAAAATATCTCAACAACCAAATAGTATTTACAGTTGGTAACAGACTCTTAGTCCAGGCTTCGGTGTCTGACCAATCTGGATATAAATCGAAGCTCTGACACTATAAAGCTGTGTGGCCTTCTGCATATCGTTCATCATCTCTAAGTCTTATTTTTGACAACTGTGAAATGGACACTGTTACAGGAGACCTGGTAAGTGAAATAATAAATACAAATTATCTAGAAGAGTGCCTGGAATTTAGTAGATGTTCTATGGATGGTACTTCTATATCAGAAACACACACATTTCATTTCATTTTTAATAAAAAACTGTATTATACTCTTACCGATTGTTCCTGGATCAATACGAATTCCATTGAAACGGTCACAGAAAACTCCCTCTGAGGCTCTAAGGAGAATCAGAAGCTTTTGTTCTTTTTCTAAGGGATTTTCCAAAGTACCTGTTTACAAAGTATATTGTTTAAGTTAATTTGAAATTAAAAGAGAGAGGAGGAAATCGTGATGTAATTTAGAGAATGCAAAGTAGATGCTATCAGGTAGGCTATATGGACAAGAACCAATGGTCACATAGATAAAATAAGAAACAAGAAAAAAACAGGATGCAGTAAACTTCTCAGAGGATGACTGGATTATTGCTCAGCAAATATTCACCGTTCTTTCTCCATTAGGAGGGCATACTTTCCTGACTTATTAAAATTTAGCCTGGTCATGTGACTTGTTTTGGCCAATGAAATTTGGGTAGAAGTGATAGTAATACCAGTTCTGAGATGATGCTTTCAAATACTTTGCCAGTTTTCACCAGATCATTTGCAATTATGTTCTGTGTTATGAAAGGAGAATTCTTTAAATAACACCTAGTTCCTGAATGAAGAGACACACACAGCACACCTGAACAGTACACGTAAGCTGGAACTGACGCTAGCATAAATATTTGTGGTTGTAAACCGCTGAGATTTGGGGGGGTATATGTTACACACTATTACAGCAAAACCTGGCTGATACACTGTCTGTGGCTGGATCTCCAAATTGCTTTACATGCATTTTTGCATTTAATCCTCACAGCAAACCTGAGAAGTAAGCATGATTCTTATCTCAGTTTTAAATATCCATATATAACAAAGCTGAGAGGTTAAGGGACTTATCCAAATTTATCCAACTAGTATGTAAGAGTCTGAATTTGAACAATGGTGAATTTGGACAATTTATGCCAAGCGATTTATTAAACAAGTACTAGGTTCTTTTCTAAGCCTAAATTATTTTAGCAGCATAAGGAGATAATCCGTTCAGGCTACGAAGGTCAGCATTGCCTTTGACTTCTGACTTCGTTCCATTGATGCAGAGGGGTTTGGTCACTTTTACAGCATGCAAATTGTCTGGGGAATTCTGCTGGAAGAGGGATCGTATCGACCTAACAAAGGGGTTATTTTCTGCAGAACACACATCTTAAGATACAGAAAGTATTACAAAGACTTTGTTTTTCAAGAAGCCACTAGTGTGAAGATAGTCCCCAAACTATACACTGGATCAAACAGGTTGACAAAGAACATTTGTTAGCAAATGAGACTTTCCAGTTTAGAAATTCCTGAAAACATAACCAAAACTGAGGTTGCCAAATACAGTATGAAGTCACTGGTAAACTCAAAATTGCCTGGCTGTCATTTTGGTTAAGTGGTCTTTCAGGGGGCATAAACTCATTCTCCTCAGCCAGCATTCCGTATATATACCTGGTCAGCCAAAAGGTTCCCATGTGAGTTGTGAGTTTACAGCTTGCTACATCTTTATAGTCTAGCCTTCGCAGCCATTAGTCCATGAGGCCCTGTTGGAAGTAAGCCTCCCAGAGGTAAAAAAATCTGCCTGGAGCCATACAGCAGGCCAGTGGGCAAGGATCAACCCCCACAGCCTGTGTATTCCCAATGAATTGCTAAAGTCTGCTGTTACTCCACATAGCAATGCCAATCCTCAGCTAGTGACTAATGTATCCTCTTGGCCCAAACAAAGATGTGCTAGAGCAGAAAGAAGGAAAGCTGGGGAGGAGGAGAACGTTAAGAAAAAATGTGTGTGGTGTAGCTCTTATCTGGCAGCTTTAAGTCTGTCCAGTAAGCCGTTTTCCAACTGTGATTTCATTTATTTCATGGAGGGTAGTTTAGATTCTTGGGGGGCTGGGGGGAAATGGCCTAGCACTAAACAGATACCAGAGAGAAAAAAGTAGGACAGTTTTTGCCCTAAAGAAATGTATGCAGAGTCCCACAAAGAGAGTTCACCGTGCCTCTAAAATCAGAGATTAAATCAATTATACAACCCCAAACTGTAGCACATGTGAGCTTTTGCAGGAAGTCTGGGCAAAATTAGTCTCTGCCCTGATAGTTTGGTATCTGAAATTGACCAGAGTTTGATTTTTTTTTTTTTTTTTTTGTGATGTCGGGGAAGGGGATGATAGAGGATAGGGACTGGGTAGAAAGAAGACAAGAATGACCTAAGAGGAAAAAAAATTATGCTATTTTCACATTAAAATGCAGCACCTCTTGAATTTGTAAAAGCTGGTGAATGGGAAGCCCTAAAGGCCAGGCTCTTCTTTTATTCTCAAATCTAGTAATCAAAGAGAGGTGAGGGCTCCCACCAGCTTGGGCTTTGTCCCTAAATGACAGTGGCCACCTCTGAGAGAAAGTTCTCAAGATAATGCAGTTCCTCTCTGGGTTTCCTTTTCCCAGCTTCTTCAAGCTGCTCTAAACTGTAGCAAAAGGCATTTTTCAACCTGGATGAATTTAGATACCCGTGCTGGAGGGAAATCATTATTGCTGCAGACATGCTGGGTGTTTTTGCATACATGAACTCATTTCCTTCAGTTCTTCCAACCCTCTAATGGATTATTGTTGAGTTCTCAAGAGGGAACTGAGACAAAGAGAGGTTAGGTAACTTGTCAGAAATTACACAGCTAATAATGGTGAGCCTCGGCTTAGACTTAATAGGTACCATCCTAGGACATGTGGACATAGGAGAATAGGAAAAAAGTAAAGAGAGGTTGCCATTCCTTAGTGTGATGGTGGGCAACAGAGGGGAAACAGAATATGTTCCAGATGCTAAAATCACCTGGGGAGATGGAAGAAAATAAGTTCTGGTATACAAAAGATAGCTGTTATAATGATTTGAGGAATACGGTACAAATGGATTCCATGAACTTCAAAGGTAAGAGAAAGGGAAAAGAACCTTATATTATTTTATTAACTAAAGCTCTTTGATGGAATCAAGTATAAACCTAGTTTACACTTAAGTCCACTCTCTCTACATGAGTCCCCACACCTTGTAACTAAGCCAACACACACTGACTTACTTACCAGTCCCCTCCATGCTCTCCCCTCTGCACATGAGAGTCCCTGGGCTTTAATATCCCCACCGTTGTCCTGTCTAATTCCTAATCATCCCTCAAAGCTTGGCTCCACTGTAATTTATTTCTAACAGCCTTCTATGATTTTGAATTAGATGCCCTCTTTCGTGCATAAAAATGTCCATACCCGGGGCGCCTGGATGGCTCAGTCGTTAAGCATCTGCCTTCGGCTCAGGTCATGATCCCAGGGTCCTGGATTGGAGCCCTGCTTTGGGCTCCTTGCTCAGCGGGGAGTCTGCTTCTCCCACTCCCACTCCCCCTGCTTGTGTTCCCTCTCTTGCTGTGTCTCTATCTGTCAGATAAATAAATAAAATCTTTAAAAATAAAAAAATGTCCACACCCCTTGCTGCAGTAATTCTCCCCCAAGGAGCTTGTCCTGGAGAAATAGTATGGAATATGGACAAAGATGAATGCCCCTAGTTCTTCACTACAGTTTTATCTATTTATAGTAGCAAGCAATTGAAAATAGTTTGAAATAACAAATGACTGGAAACCACTTTGTCCATTTAGATCCCTTCCTTCCCCCCCCCCCCGCCCCAGTTTCCTTGACATGCTCAAAAGCTGAGTCACCTAAGTCCCTAAACAAGCCCAAAGCCAGCTCTGATGCCACCTCTTTTGGGATCTTTCCTTGTCAGCTAAGACTGGGTTAAGCGACCCCCTATGGGCTGTCAGCATACCATGGCTTAGCTCAGTACTTCTAAACTGTGCCCAAAGTGCCTTCTCCCTGATGGCCTCCTTCTCTTTACAGTGAGTTAATCGAGAGACAAGACTGTACTGCCAACAGAGTTCATCTATATTTTACCACAGAATTAGTGAACCAGTTATTTTTACCAATCTTCTTGCTTGCAGAAAACAATTAGAAATAAAGAGGAATACTCCAAAGTAAAAAAGACCCATTTCACCAATATTAGAATAATCTTAAGCATCTATGTGCCTAGCATCATAGCTGCAAAATAAGTAAAGCAAAAATTGACAGAATTACAAAGAAAATAGATATATTTATAACAACAGTGGAAAATCAAACATAACTCACAGAATAAACGAAAAGCAGTGAGCATATAGCAGTTTTGAATAATATGATTGCCAAATCTAACAATAGAGATGAAAAACTGAACTCATGAAGAACACGTATCATTTTCAGACATGCACAAGAGAGTCACAAATATTGATCCTACAGTGACCGTAAAGTAAGTTTAACAAATTTAAAAGGATTGGAATCATATAGCATGTGCTTGCTGACCACAGTTCAATCAAAATATACAATTCATATTGAGAAAGGCTTATAAAATGATCTATATTGAAATAAAGATTTTCCAGTTATCTAGAGATACCATTAAGAGAGTGAAGAAACAAGCCAGAGAGTGGGCAAAGACATTTGCAATAATATAACCAACAAAAGGTATGTTCTACAATATATAAATGACTTCAATAAATCAATATAAAACAGATAATACATCATTTAAAAAAGGGCAAGAGAACATCTACTTCACAAAACAAGATATCAAATAGACAATAAAAAAATTTGAAAGTGCTCAATCGCATTAGAAATGAGAGAAATGTAAAGTAAACAATAATGAGATTTCACTACATACCTGCTAGAATGGACTTCTGTTTAATTTAGCTGGGTACTTTTTTATTTCATAAACTTTTCTGTATATGCATATCATATTTCATAATTAGTAAAACTTTATTTAATATTATGTTTCAAGGACATTCATCAATAAGTATTTGTTGATCAAGAGAATGGAAACTGACCAAAATTATATGTTTTACTGCTTCTCCATGCCATTAATATTTTTCAGCTTTATTGAGATATAATTGATATGCAAAAAAAGTATATATTTAATGTATACTGATTAAATTTTGACATCTTTTTTTCAGTTTCTTTTCATTAAATCCAAAGCAACAAATTGTGTTTCTAAATAATTTGTATTTCTGTCCAAGTAAACCTTGAAATTCCATGAAATATCGTGATTGCACATGAAAGATAGGTTAAGAAATTACCCCCCAAAATCAATTTTGCATATTTTCTTTTGTCCTCTGAAATAGGTTATATGGTGATGACTTTAGAAGCTGAGCTTCTAACTGGAGCATAACTATTTTTCTCATGTCCTGCTATAGCTATTTTCTTCAGAGCAGAGCCTCTAGAACATTTTTTTTTTTAAGATTTTATTTATTTTTTTGACAGAGAGAGAGACAGCAAGAGAGGGAACACAAGCAGGGGGAGTGGGAGAGGGAGAAGCAGGCTTCCCAGGGAGCCCGATGTGGGGCTCGATCCCAGGACCCCAATGCAGGGCTCGATCCCAGGACCCTGGGATCATGACCCAAGCTGAAGGCAGATGCTTAACACCTCTAGAACATTCTTACTATCAGACCCAAACTGACAAATGGTGCTAAACCAATTAAATTGTGAAGCAGATTTTATTATGAATTAGCTTATAATTCCTAGTGTCCATTTGACCCACCTATTCCTAAAACACTCCTCTCCTATAGAACCAAACCTGGATAAAAAAAAAAGAAAATGCAGGAGAGAGGGACTCTCAGTCCAATGAAATAATGATTGGTCATAAGAGTAACCAGTAGGCACAATCAAATGATAATCTCTAACCCCCCTGAGAGTGATTTTATTAGGCTGACAAATTTTTATCATGATGAGGCCTATCATTTTGTCCAACAATTGATAGAATATTAAGATAAAAGTCAATACATAATTTACTCATTCACATACTGGCAAAATGTATAAAAATCCTTAAACCTTTATAAACAAGGGTGAGCTTATTCACTTCTGTAAACCTTGGTTTCTGCAACTAGAAAATAGGCACGATAATAGCATATGTTTATTGAGAGTTTAAAGATGTACTGCATGTTAATGATACATTGGTCCAGTGTCTACATATAATATAAAATGTTTTAAGTGCTTTTAAAAATGTTGGCTCTTAGTAGTAATAATAGTAAAAAAATAGTAGTAGTAACAATGGAGAAATGACACATTTTAAAATTAACATTTAAATTTAGAAATTAAGAAAAAGAAGGCAAGCCCTTCCCAACTAGTAATGTTCTGTTTCTACAGTGCTAGAAACTAGACATTTCAATGGTAAAAATATTAGGTGATTACTTATTTGAATGTCCAGCCCAAGGAACTGCAGAAAATACAATTAAATTTATCTTAAACTCAAACGCTCTGGTAAGAGGTTGCTAAACAAGGAAACAAATTACTCATTCATTCATTTAATCACCTGTTTACTTAAAATAATTTAGTTTTTCCATGCAAAAATAATTAAATAATACTTAACAGTTATTTTATTTATCATATAATTCACTATTTAAATCATTTAAAAATAATAAATTTCTAAGGAATCTTATGTTATTGTAACAGAAGTTCAAAAATCCAAAATACAGTTTGGGGAACACCAACGTACAAAATATTAAAATATTAAAGGAAGGATGTTACTATTTAGTAGAAACTGATAGCCTGACAAAACAGAAGAATCATTTCTTGTGTTAGTGTTTTGCTTTAAAATACATATATATTTAAGTATAAAGTGATGTTTATCTGTCAGAGAACTAATATCCATCTGCAAATAAAGAGATATTTCGGTGCTTAATTTCATTTTGAGATACGTATTAAACATTGGCTGCCAGTTTGCTTCGAGACTCACAGAAATGGAGTTTAGTGTTTTCCTGAACCTGTGAAGAATAAAGCTTTTATGCTTTTGTCTTAGAGTTAAATAACTACAATAATTAAAAGTAACATCCCTTTTGTGTTGCTTTTTTATTTCATCAGCTAACACGTAGTTTAATTAGAGAACTGTCAGTGTAAACAGAAACTGATTTGTTGACTGATGATTCATATCAGCTAATTTATAAATGATCTATTTTGCAGGCATCTAGGTATACTTATAGTCACATTAAATGTGTGATTATTTGTATTATTTTCTAATCATAGTTAAACCTGAAAGAGGATATATATATATATATTTTTTTTTTAACTTAATATGTTATTTTTAAACATCACTACAAGATTCTCTCTGGCTACTCAATGAGTCTAACTACTGGGTATTGTGGCTTTAGGCTAGAAGATATGTATTAATCTACACTTTTCTCTGGTTTGTCTCCTTTTTATTACTTAATCATCCAATGAGCCTTACAGAACTGTCAGTTTGGAAAGCAATAAACTGTGTATGGATTTTTCTTCTTTAGGATTGAGAAAGTCCCAATCATGGAAGCAATGAAAGAAACTTCCATACACCTAGTACTTCATTTCCTGACAATCAAAGTCATGTGCTAATGATGACCTTAGGCTCCTGGCTACAAATGTGAGACAGGGCTGACAAGTACCCATCACTAGCTCTGCAAAACAATATGTGACAAGTTTTAAGATAAAAACCCAGTTCTTAGCATAATTACTGAGCAACTAGTCAGCATGTCATGTGACCTGGTTGTGACAGGCCAAAGACACAATGAACTGCCTTGTCCTCAGGGAAGTTGATGTGCGGGGCATGTCCTTGCTTACTTAGTGATCAAGGAGGGTTCTATTAACTTTTAAGGACACTAATTATTACTGGTAATCCCTCTCTGAAAGCCACCTACAAACTATCAGAAGAGCATCGTCCATTTGCAATTTTAGAACCATGAGATTAAAATACTCTTTCCTGGGATACCTGGGTGGCTCAGTTGGTTAAGCATCTGACTCTTGATTTCAGCTCAGGTCACGATCTCAGGGTCGTGAGATTGAGCCCCATGTTGGCCTCTGTGCTGGGCATGAAGCCTGCTTAAAATTCTCTCTCTGCCCCTTCACACCCTCACACTCTTTCCCTTTAAATCAATCAATCAATCTCTCTATTGAGTTGAACATTTGAATGAATAACATGTTAACCTCATTGATATCTAAAATAACAAAGAACACATTTTAAGGCATACAAATGATGTCTCCTCTAAGAAGAGACACTGGTGAAAATGATGACTTCATATAGCTGCTCATGGTCAAAGAAATGCAAAATTTAAAACAATCAACAAACCAATGTTTATTAAACAGGCTTTGAGTTGGGGATTTTTATGAGTTTTCTTCTCTTAGACTAAAAATTGAAAATACTTTGGATTTGTAGAATATCACCAACTTTTCCAATGTGTTTCACCACTGTTTTATTCCTTTCATACCGGGGTGGGGGGGGGGAAGCATTGCAGTCATTTACACATTAACACTATAATTCCTTCCTTACAGATGTAGACATTTAAGTCTAGGGACAATGAAAATGTTACAAGAAAAAGGCACTGAGCTGAAAGAAAGACTTAGGCTCATTTGTGTCTTTAATACTTTAGCAAGTGACACTACATTGCTTAAAATCCAGCCTTCTTCATGAAACTCATGTCTACTGCTCAGCAGCCTCCAGCTACTATTTTGCCGTTCTGCTTTACAACTACATAAAGCACATTCCTGCTCTATCTTGGCACTTTTGTGCTAGATCTGCCTTCTGTCTGGAAACCTGTAGTCCGAATCTTTGCAAGTCTAGCTTTTTCTTGTGTCTCTGGTCTGAGGTCACAATGACTTTTCAGAAAGGCTTTTACTAACTCCCTAATCTATGGTGTGCAGATCCAACCTGGACTTCACTTCATTTCATTAAACAGGACTCTTATCTGTCTTGCTTACTGCTAAGTACTCAAGTCCCAGGAAGAATTTTTGGCACCCAGCTGGCATTCAATGAAAGAGTAAGAAAGGAAAGGAAGCAGGAAGGGGACAGAGACAGGATAAATCTATAAATAAAACTTTGGACAGTCATCATATCAGAGAAATTATTCTCTCCTTAATATTTACTAATTTGCCACATTTGCTCATCCAAAAGAAAGTTATTCATGAATGCATATAAAGGTTTCATGACATCACTCTTAATGTGGATAACTGTTCATTGTTAAACATGAGATTTAATATGTTCAATTGTACTTAAGATTATATTAAAGCCCCCAAAAATGAAGTTGTTAAAGAATAGATAAATGGCATTGAACTTATTAAAAGTTACTGTCCTTCAAATAATGTGTTGAATTTTTTCTTTGTTCCACATGCAAAATAACATTTTGTATCAAAACTATATTGGACAGCCATTATAAAAAAAAAAAAAAGCCAAAATAAGATGGCTAATTTCCTTTCCTACTTTCTTTGCTCTCTCTGCTATATCTTATATTAATGACCACTCTCTCTTTCTTGTAAATTCCCTCCTGTGTTTCAAGATATTATTTTCTTATCATTTCATTTTCATTCTATCTACATTGCTGTTTCTTTTCTATCCTTCTCCCTGAACTCAGCTTCCTCTACCATCCTTAAAAGGTTGGTGCTCCCCCAAATTTTAGCCACTTACACACTCCATTGAAATCAAATTTTGAGGTGTATGAGTCTATGTATTCAACAAACAACTATAAGGGCTTCCTATGTGCCTGACACTATTCAAGCACTTTAATAAATACTCACTCATTTAATTTTCATGAAATATCATGAAATAAGAACTATTATTATTCCCATTTTGGAGGTAAGGAAACTGAGACAGAGATAGATCCTGTAACTTACCTATAGTCACTCAACTAACAAGTGGTAAAAAGGTAATTCCATCCTGGCATTACCATCAACCCAGATCTCCCAACCTGAAATGTGAGATATATTCTAAACAACTCCTTCTCACCTCACATCAAAATTGCCACTAGGTTCTAGTGATTTTTTATACCCTCAGTATTTCTGCAATTCATTCCTTCTCTTTAATTCCAATGCCTTAGTTCATTCCTTTGCTCTCCCGAAACACTTCAGTAGCTTCTCACATTTCACTGTGTCCATTCCAATACACCATCCACACCACCAGGAGTGACCTTTTTTTTTAAAAAAAAGATTTTATTTATTTATTTGACAGAGAGAGACACAGCGAGAGAGGGAAGGCAAGCAGGGGGAGTGGAAGAGGGAGAGGCAGGCTTCCCGTGGAGCAGGGAGCCTGATGTGGGGCTCGATCCCAGGACCCTAGGATCATGACCTGAGCCGAAGGCAGACGCTTAACGACTGAGCCACCCAGGCGCTCCAGGAGTGATCTTTCTAAGACCAAACTTAATTATGTCACTTCCCTACCTAAAACTATCCAGTGACTACCCACTCACTGCCTTCATGATAAGCTCTAAACTCCTTAACATAATGTATAAGGCCAAGAAGCTTCACCAGCTACCACCAATGTATAAATCCTGCAATTCAGAGTATTCCCTACAACTTCCTAAAGGTATAATATATTTCCACAAAGATGTGCCTTTTCAGATCTCTTCCTCTATCTTTAAGCTCCCTCCAGGGTGGAAGATGGGACTCTTCCAATTATGTTTTTACTTGTTTGTCTCCACTATTTTACTGAGACATCTCTTGAGAACTAGGGTGGTTGACTAATATTTCTGTACATCCAACTTCTCCCATGGTACTTGGCAAACAATAGGCAATGAGCAAACACATGATGAATGAAAGAATGGACACACAAATGAAATACTCTAAGCTTATCCCAAATGTTTTATCAGATTACTGAGACAATCACTGAACAAAGAATGAAATTGAGTTTGGCATTTGTGATGCAGCTATAACCCTCTAAGCAAATCTTTGATCTTAAACTTCCCTTCTAATTCTATAGCATTCTATCTTTCTACTCTACTAAAATTCAGTTGATACCTTTTTCCAGCACCAGTTGACTTAAAAGCAGGACGACCAAGAATATAATTCCACAGTGCTAGGACTTGGATCAGATGGCATCAGACAGCAGACATACTCTGGCAGTGTTCTCTGCCATTGTCCACATCTATTAAGTCTGTTTACTAACCAGTCTTATTATTTATTTCATGTTGGGATTTCTTTAGGGTGTGGTAGAATTAGACAGATGGGTTGAAAGTTTTCCTTCAGGCATAATACACATAAAATTGGGCAGATGGGTTCCAGTAATCAACCTTTAGGCTTGGAACACATGGACAAAGCAGGGAGAAAAATAATACACCATTGTCTACTAATAGGTAAAAATATAGTGGGGATTGGACAAATTTTAAAATAAGATTTGAAATGAATAAATCAAAACTGAAAAGTTTCTGTGTCACTTCCCTTCAAAGGTATATTTTTTCAGGTAACAAGTTTTTATTATAGTGATAAGTGAACTCAGAAGCCCAAAAAACAACTTATAAATAAAAGACTAATCTTAACAATAGATGTCAACCTGAAATACATTTTTCAGACTCAGTTTTATTAAGTATTTCTATCAGTTAGCTGAATGAGGATTTTATAGACTATTAAATAAATGGGCAAATGAGATTAATCTGGGAAAAAAAGATCAGAATCTAAAAGGATTTCCCCACTGTGGAAAAAATGGATTGAAATGATAAAATAAAGAGATAAGTAAAAAAGTATAACACTTAGATCCCCCTAAAACTCAGGGGAAAATAAAATAATCCTTACACAAGTGTGCAATGTAGAGATACGAACATGCAGAGGCAGCACATATATAAAGAATAGGAATTAGAGTTGACAATATAGTTGTCAGCACCAACAGCATGAAGGGTTGGACAGAGAAGTTAATTTAATGTTTGGCTGTACTAATAAAAGGAGGGTATGTATTAAGGTAGCTGGAAGCTGATTGTGCCGGAAAGCTTCTGTTGACACCCCCATTTCCAAACTTCATCTTTCTTTCCTCTGCTCAGTTCCCCAGCATGCTGCTGACCTGCATGCTCTATATCAACTTCTCCTTTCCTCTGAGCTTGAGTTTAGCCAAATGGTAGAACAAGCAAGAGACAAGGGAAGAAAGAAAGTGAGAGCAAGGTATTTTTTCCCATAGGTCTTTCCCTGTACTGAGTCAGGCCCAGATACACAAAGGGTCATGGCATTGTCTGGCAATAACCTCCATAATTCCAGCAATGACTTCCTTTTCTCACTCCTTTAAAGCAAGGGGTAGTAAGGATGCTCTGCTGATACTAGCCTTATGGAAAGTCCCATGCCATTTGGATTTTTGTGAATATTTCCTTCATTAACACCTCCTCAAATTGTCCAATTCAGTATGGCATCTATTTCCTTCAAGCACCCTGACAGGTAAACTTTCATCAAATACCTATTACATGCCAAGCATGTAGAAAGAGCTGTTATATTTAATGGTTTTAACATGCTTCCAAGGAAGTTTCTCTTTTGCCATATACTTTACTGATGAATAAGTGGATGTGTCCAGAGGTTGATTTGCTTAAGGTCAAACAGCAAGTAGGTAACCAAGCTGGATTTGATCCCAAGCCATTTGACTTAGAGCCCATGTTCGTCACTATACTCATTTTACTCTGTTCAGAGTAAGTGAGGGTCCACCCAGGAAAATTTCTTTCCCTCTGGCTTCATACTCTCAGAGGAATTGAAAAAAGTGGTGTTTAAAGGCAATGTTAGAGAGTGTGAGGGATCTCATAACTCTGAGATATGTGAAGTGAGTACAAATTTGTAAAATCTTTCTGAAAAGCAATTTGACAACATGTATCAAAGACCTTAAAACATGCACTTACCTGAACAGAAAAGAAATAGAAAAACAACCATAAAACAAGTAGCAAAATGGCAATGAGTACATACCTATCAATAATTACTATGAATGAGAATGGACTAAGTAATGGTCCAATCAAAAGACATGGAGTGATGGAATGGTTAAAAAAGCAAGACCCATTTATATGCTACCTACAAGAGACTCATTTCAGACCTAAAAAGACACATGTGGATTGAAATTGAAGGGATAGGGGTGCCTGAGTGTCTCAGTCATTAAGCGTCTGCCTTTGGCTCAGGTCTTGATCCCAGGGTCCTGGGAACTAGCCCCACATTGGGCTCTCTGCTCAGTGGGAAGCCTGCTTCTCCCTCTCCCACTCCCCCTGCTTGTGTTCCCTCTCTCACTGTGTCTCTCTCTGTCAAATAAGTAAATAAAAAAAAAGAAGAAAGTGAAGGGATAGAAAAATATTTATTGTACAAATGGAGGTGAAAAGAAAGCAGGGTAGCAAGCAGATAAAATAGACTTTAAAACAAAGACTGTAACAAGACACAAAGAAGGACACTACATAATCATAAAGAGAACAATCCAACAAGAAGATATAACAATTGTAAATATTTATACACCCAACATGGGAGCACCCAAATACATAAAGCACTTATTAACAAATATAAAAGAAGTAATCAATAGTAGTGGAATAATAGTAGGGGAATTTTACACCCCATTTATATCAATGGATAGATCATCCAAATGGAAAATCAACAAGGAAACAGTGGCTTTGAATGACACATTAAGCCAGTTAGATCTAACAGATATATTCAGAACATCCCATTCTAAAACAGCAGAATACACATTCTTTTCAAGTGTACATGGAACATTCTCCAGAATAGATCACACAATAGGCCACAAATCAAGTTTCAACAAGTTCAAAATGAGCAAAGTCATACAATGCATCTTTTCCAACCATAATGCTATGAAACTAGAAATCAACTACAAGAAAAAATCTGGAAAAAGCACAAACACATGGAAGTTAAATAACATTCTACTACAGAATAAATGGGCCAACTGAGAAATCAAAAAGGAAATTAAAAAAAAAATACATGGAGACAAATGAAAATGAAAGCATAATGGTCCAAAATATTTGTGATGCAGCGAAAGCCAGTCCAGGAGGGAAGTTTATAGCAATACAGGCCTACCTTAAGAAGCAAGAAAAATCTTAAACAACCTAACCTTACACCTAAAAGGAGCTAAAAAGAAGAACAAATAAAACCCCAAACTAGTAGAAGGAAGGAAGTAATAAAGATTAGAGCAGAAGTAAACAAAATAGAAACTAAAAAAACAATAGAACAGATCAGTTAAACCAGGATTTGTTTCTCTGAAAAGATCAACAAATTGATAAGCCTTTAACCAGACTCAACAAAACAAAACAAAAAGAGAGAGAGAGTGAAAGAGAGATGACTCAAATAAACAAAATCAGAAATGAAAGAGGAGAAATAACTATCAGAAATACAAAGTATACTAAGAGAATATTATGAAAAGTTATATGCCTACTATATGCCAAAAATTGGACACACTAGAAGAAATGGATCAATTCCTAGAAATATATAACCTCCCAAAACTGAATGAAGAAGAAGTAGAAATTTGAACAGATCAATTATCAGCAATGAAATTGAACCAGTTATCAAAAAAAATCCTTACAAGCAAAAGTCCAGGAGCAGATGGCTTCACAGACAAATACTACCAAACATTTAAAAAAGAGTTAATGCCTATTCTTCTCAAACTATTCCAAAACAATAGAAGACAAAGGAAAGCTTCCAAATTCATTATATGAGGTCAGCATTACCTCGATACAAAATCAGATAAAGGTACTACAGAAAAAGAGACTATAGGTCACTATCTCTGATGAACACTGACGTAAAAATCCTCAACAAAATATTAGCAAACTGAACCCAACAGTACATTAAAAAAAATCATTCATCATGATCCACTGGGATTTATTCCTGGGATGCAAGGACGGTTCAGTATTTGCAAATCAATCAATGTGATACATCACATCAACAAGAGAAAGAATAAACATCATATCATCACTTCAATAGATGCAGAAAGAGCATTTGACAAAGTACAACATCCATTCATGATACAAACCCTCAACAAAGTAGGTTTAGAGGGAACACACCTCAACATTAAAGGCCATAGATGAAAAAACCACAGCTAGCATCATACTCAATGATGAAAAACTGACAACCTTTCCCCTGAGGTCAGGAACAAGACAGCAACGTCCATTCTCACCACCTTTATTCAACATAGTACTGGAAGTCCTAGCCACAGCAATCAGACAAGAAAAAGAAACAAGAGGCATCCATATTGGTAAGGAAGAAGTAAAACTTTTACTATTTGCAGATGTCATGATACTATATATAGAAAACCCTAAAGACTCCACCAAAAAACTACTAGAACTGATAAATGAATTCAGTAAAAGAGCAGGATACAAAATCAATATACAGAATTCCATTGTATTTCTATACACTAATAATGAAGTAGCTGAAAGAGAAATTAAGAAAACATTCTCATTTATAGTTGCACCAAAAATAATGAAATACCTAGGAATAAACTTAATCAAGGGGATGAAAGACCTATACTCTGAAAACTATAAAATAATGATGAAAGAAATTGAAGATGACACAAAGAAATGGAAAGATATTCCATGTTCATGGATTTGGAAAACAAATATTGTTAAAATGTCCATATAACCCAAAGCACTCTCCACCTTCAATGCAATCCTTATCAAAATACCAACAGCATTTTTCATAAAACTAGAACAATTAATCCTAAAATTTGTACAGAACCACAAAAGACCCTGAATAGCCAAAGCAATCTTGAAAATAAAGAACAAAACTGGAGGTATCACAATCCCAGGTTTCAAGATATACTACGAAGTTGTAGTAATCAAAAAAATATGGTACTGGAACAAAAATAGACACATTGATCAATGGAACAGAATAGAGAGCCCAGAAATAAACCCACTATTATATGGTCAATTAATCTTTGACAAAGCAGAAAAGATTATGCAATGAGAAAAAGTCTCTTCAACAAGTGGTGTTGGGAAAACTGGACAGCAACACATAAAAGAATGAAACTGGACCCCTTTCTTACACCATACACAAAAATGAACTCAACAAGGATTACGGACCTAAATGTGAGACCTGAAACCATAAAAATCCTAAAAGAGAGCACAGGCAGCAACCTCTTTGATATCAACCACAGAGACACTTTTCTAGATATGTCTCCTGCGGCAAGGGAAACAAAACAATACATCAAAATAAAAAGCTTCTGCATAGCAAAGGAAACAATCAACAAAACTAAAAGGCAACCTACTAAATGGGAGGAGATATTTGCAAATGACATATCTGACAAAAAGCTAGTATACAAAATATATAAAGAACTTATAAAACTCAATACCTCCAAAATGAATAATCCAATCAACAAATGGGCAGAAGACATGAACAGACATTTTTCCAAAAAAGATGGATTCTTAACTATAGAGAACAAACTGGTGGTCACCAGAGAAGAGGTAGGTGAGGAGATGGGTAAAACAGGTGAAGGGCATTAAGAGCACACTTATCATGATGAACACTGAGTAATGCATAGAATTGTTGAATCACTATATTGTACACCTGAAACTACTGTAACACTGTATGTTAACTATACTGGAATTAAAATTTTTAAAAATGTTTTGGAACTAGACAAAGGTAATTGTTGCACAACATTGTGAATGTACCAAATGCTCCTGAATTTAACTTGATTAAAATTATGTTATGTGAATTTTACCACAGTTAAAATAAAATCTTGCACTTATCCTTAGGGCCATTAATTCTACTTACAAAAGTCTATCCCAGGGAAATAATCAGAGATATAAATAATGATTTAAGTGCTAAAATGTTTATTGCATAGTAAGTTATTAGGACAAAAAGAAATCTGAAATAACCTTGATATTCAACAACAGAAAAATGGTTAACTAAATTGTTATACATGGATGCATATGTATATACTCACATAGATAATGGAATATTAAAATTATTAAAATCATATTTTGGAAATGGAATGTGTTGGAGAAATTCTCACATTGTTAACATAGGCTCCAAAAAATTATCACACTGTGTATCCTGTGTTTTAAAGTAAGTATGTGTGTACATGCCTGCATGTGTCAGAAAAAAATGATTTTAAGACAAGAGTACAAAATATTAACTGTGGTTATCTTCACAGTTGGGAATATGAGTGACTACTTCATTTCTGCTGTATAACTTCCCATTTGCTTTTCTGTATTTCCAGTTTTGTACAACAGACTGAAAAAATAAAAATTATTTTAAAACATCAATAACTATAATTAAAATATGATTTAACTATAGTTAAAATAATAGGAACTGCATAATCTGAAAAAATAAAAGAGAAGATTCAAGAAATTGTGAATGAAGGGCTATCAAAGGGAAGGGAATTTGACATCCATCCTGTATGGATCAGAGAGAAGAACCCAAAATAACAAATTAGAGAAAGACAGACTGGCTTACTAGAAGAAAAATAATTTTTTTTTTAGAAGAAAAAGAAGTCTAATAGGATTTTTAAAAATGGGAACAAGGAACAGGTTGTCTTAAAATGTTTTGACTTTTCTGTCATTAGAAGTGTTTGAGAAGAGCCTTGACCATAATTTTTCAGGAATTATCTCGCAACGATTTAAACTTTGGACAGGTAGTTGGGCCTAGAAATCTCTTTCACGACAGATTCTAAAATTTAGGTAACAATACCTAAATATTTCCTTACCATCAGTTATTTATTTCTTTGGGATAAGGTATTATTGTTTCTGGGAATTCTCTTTTAATCTCCTTTGGGGTGTGGCAAAGCAGACTGCCTTACTAAGCTCAAAAGTAGTTCCTTGGGGGGCAGAATACATGTTTTTCATCATTATTGCCTACAACAGTCCCAAGTCCACAGTCCACCTATAGCGACTCATATTTTTATTCACGTAAGCCAATGCACCAGACCTGATTAATACACTACCCCCAGATCTACTCCATCCTGCTTGTCCCTTGGCCCCAGCAACATGCTTCACTCCCAGCCAGAGGAACCCCATCTCCTGGAGCTACTGAGCCTCTGGCCCCTCCACTAGCTACCCAGGGAGCTGCAAAACATAACAAAGACAGAGGAGTTCGTGGGTTCGGGGTGGACGAAGTGAACTGCTGTCCTTCTCCCCAGCTGCTCCCCTTATTGTCCCAAGATGTGGTGATTCTATAAAGCTTCTCTTGAGGCATCTCACGTAGCCAAGCAAAGAGCCAGGTTTCCTTAAGCAGCTGTGCTCACCTTCTGTTTGCTTCCCCCCTTCTTCTTTCACTTCTCTTTTATCCTCACTCCCACTTTACTGCAATTATTTGCCCCAGTAAAGCATTAGCACCTGTTTCGCTTTCAGATCTGTATTCCCAAGGAGCTGCACTAAGATAGCAATTGAAATTTTACCGTTAGTTAACCAAAGGATAAATCCTTCTGAAAGAGTGAGCTATAGGTAAATTCTTAGACAAAGGACGAGAGGCAGAATTGATCTGTGGCCTGGAGGAAGCCAGGAGCCCTGCCATGAGCAGCAACATGGGAACCCTAGGGCCAGAAACGTGGCCTGATGACCATCGCTGGCCATGAAACTGACCCATCAAAGTCACCTCCGTCTGTGGTGTCTAAAGCTTACAGAGGAAAAGCTTTACTAGTAAACTCGCCCCTTCCCTTAACCCTCCCCAAAGTCCGTTAACCAACCTGTTGGATGACACCACCATTTCCCAAGGCCTTTCTAACAGAGTTAATTCCCACTGTGCTCCCATTCCTTGTGCCCTGTACTTACCAACTTTCAGCTCCCCGCCTGCAATGACCATGCACACCACACTCAGAACGTTGCTTCTGTCCACAGGGAATTCTAAAGTCCCCATCACATAAAGGCCTTTGAGGAATGGAAGATTTGTATCCACAAGGACCGTCCTGTCTGCAGAAGAAAGAGAAATTGCTCAGACACATAACCAAAAAAAGAATTGCCTTCTCTCCTCCCCTGATTTACTCTGGAATTCTCCAGGCGATTCAGGAGCTGCTTACATTGCTACCCATGCCGGGACAGGTGTAGAAACTAAAACAAATAGTTTGTTAAAGACTAGGTCTTAATAAGGAGGCAGGAGGAAAATACCCCACATGATTAATAAATTCTTCCATTGCCCAACAAACCAATGTTATGGCCGAAAGGCAGTGTTTATACCCCAAACCTATATATTTTATTTTTTAGAGGGCGGGGAGGGGCTGAGGGAGAGGCAGAGAGAGAGAATCCTCAAGCAAACTCCCAGCTGAGCAAAGAACCCAACACGGGGCTGGATCCCACAACACTGAGATCATAATTTGAGTTGAAATCAAGAGTCAGATCCTTAACCGACTGAGCCACCCAGGTATGCACAAACCTGGTGTGCCTCCCCTGTCCAGACCTACTTTAGTGCAAATGCACTAAAAGTTCCCTATCCTTTGTCCCTTCCCTTCACTTTAGCCATAGTTTCAGGGAGGTAGAGAACCACAGATATGACCTTGGCCTCTGAAGTCAGATTATTTGGACGTGAATCCCAGCTCTGCTATTTATTAACTGTGTGAACCAACACCTTTGTCTCTCTGTGCCTCAGTTACCTAATCTGTGAAATGGGAATAATAAAAATACCTGCTTAATTGTAGGGTTTTTGTGAAGGGTGAAATGAGTTCATAGATCCAAAGTGCTTATATAGTACTAGTAATCTCCCGATTTAGAGAGAGATTTACGTTTCCCGATTTATGTTCCTACCACATAAAGCTAAGGTCTGGTGTGTGCTCAAGAAATGCTGGGTATTTTCATTACTGGTACTGTTGTCAATTAGTTTGGCATGCTTGTAGAATTCACTGGACAACTTAAAACCATTGTTCTTCATCTCCCCTTTCAAAAAGTTTCCATATAACTTCAGAAGAAAGGAATCATAGATTTTTGTCTGAAAGTAACAACAGGGAAATACATGAATAAAAATTCTCATTTAAAACAGTAAATATTTCATGTATGCCAAAGGATTAAATGTTACTTTATGAGGCTTAGTAGTAATTCAACACAAATTAAAGACCTCAAATAAATGCTTCTGCTTGAATTTCAAGTATCGTAATCACTGACACATGTAAAGTTTTTAAGGACTTTTGTTAACATAATCTCATGTCTCATTCCAGGAAACAACGGACCCTGCTGTTTTTAAGGACCTGCCCTCCAAATTAACGTCTCAGAGGTTGTCTTTCCTAGTCCCCAACTGCTTCCTTAGTTATAAGACAGCCACACCCTCCTGTAGCAGAGATTGTAGGGTTGTAAACCAACTAGTTCCCTTTTCCTCCTGGGTTCACGGTTAGACCATCTTTTCTAGCCTCCTTTGTAGTTAGGCAAAGCTACACGATTGAGTTGTAGTCAATAAAATGTAGGCAGAATTGAAGTGAGATATCTCCAGCATACACTTCCTCCTCTCCCTTGTCTCTCAGCTGGAGAGTAGAAAAATGGTTCTCAAGGTATGGTTGTGGTCCAAAAGCATCAGCACCACCCACTGACCCATCAGAATCAACCCAAGTTCTAGCTCTGCTCGTAAGACATTTCCAGTCTTCTCCCCATTGGACCACCACTCCTCCCCCATGGAAATCTCTCTACCTTCTGATAACAGAACATTAAAACACATTATTGTGGGCGCCTGGGTGGCTCAGTTGGTTGAGTGACTGCCTTCAGCTCAGGTCATGATCCTGGAGTCCCGGGATCGAGTCCCGCATTGGGCTCCCTGCTCGGCGGGGAGTCTGCTTCTCCCTTTGACCCTCCCCCCTCTCATGCTCTCTCTATCTCATTCTCTCTCTCAAATAAATAAATAAAATCTTTAAAAAAAAAACACATTATTGTAATTACATCCATAACTACTGTATGTAAGGAGATAACTGTCACTGGGCTCCTCCTCAGTGTAATTATGCCTTTCTCACCCACTGTAACTTTCTTAGGGGAAGCAACCGTCCATTTTTAAAAAGCCCTCGTGCTTACTGTGACATCAAAGACAAAGTTGTTAAATAAATGTTGCCCAGATCTGCCAAGTTTATTCCCCTACACACCGTAAATTCAAGAGCACATTAGTAACTAATACAAAATGAACAAACAGGCTCAACAGATAAAAATGAACATATATTTCAATTTCATCTCAGGTACTTTAAAAACATTCAAACAAAAGAGTGAAATATCTAGAGGATGTTCTAGGTTTAACACACATTTTGTGTTTCATGAGTTTTACATGATTTCGAACGCAAGACAGAAATTATTTCAAGTCAGCACCTTTTAAAAAAACAAGAGTTCTAGACCAATGGCCTTTATCTCTTCCAATCTATGGCCCACACTACCAATATTTGGCTGCTGGGCCTGCTTGTACAAAATGATTAAGTTCCTTCAAAAAATGTTTTCTCTCATTCATAAAGTACTCACACACATAAAAGCATGATATTAGGCTTCTTTTTAACAAACTTGTCAGGTAAAATATGACAATAACACAGAATCTAAAATTTTCCTTTTGGTCTTTATTACATATCCTTCTTAGAAGAAATTTTTCCTTTTAATTGCCTTATCGACTCTAAATATACCAACGAATTTCACACAAATCATAGATAGCCTAACTATTGTAAGCTCCATGAGAACAGAGATCATAGCTGCAATTCTCACTTTTATTTTCTGAAGAAACTGAACTCTAGATACTCAGAATTAACACCAAAGAACATACACACACACACACACACACACACACACACACACACCCCGCATGTAAAATCTAATAGCTATTCGAGGGGAAGTATAGGATGAAGACAAGAGTAGAAACATTGCTCTAATTGCTTCTGGTACCATTTTCCACTTTGAAATTTCCTGTCTAGGGGCACCTGGGTGGCTGAGTCGGTTAAGCATCTGCCTTCAGCTCAGGTCATGAGCCTGGGGTCCTGGGATCAAGCCCCACTTCAGGCTCTCTGCTCAGTGGGGAGCCTGCTTCTCCCCGTCCCTCTGCCTTCTGGTGCACTCTCTCTCTCTCGCTGTCAAATAAATAAATAAAATCTTTTTAAAAAAGAATGAAATTTCCTGTCTATTCACCTTTTCTTCTTTCTTTTCATTCCCCATGATGTGCCAAATCTTGTTGGGTGGTGGGAAATCAGACATGAGTAAGACATGTGTCCCATCATCAGATGAGGATAAACAAATAAGTACAATGTGATATACTTGAAATGATAATACAGTTGACCCTTGAGCAATATGGGTTTGAACAGCATGGGTCCACTTATACATGGATTTTTTTTTTTTGTAAATACAGTACAGTACTTACTGCAAATGTCCTTTATCTTCCTTATGTTTTTTTTTTTAAAACATTTTCTTTTCTCCAGCTTACTTATTGAAAGACTGCAGTAGATAATATATGTAACATACAAAATACATGTTAATCGACTGTTTATGTTATTGATACGGTTTCTGGTCAACAATAGGCTATTACAAATTACATTTGGTCAAAAGTTATATAAATATTTTTGACTGCACAGGGTAGGGGATCAGCACCCTAACTCCCATGTTGTTCAAGGCCAACTGTATATTTTTTCACGATATATAGGTTGACCTCATCTTTACTCCCAACCACTTCAAAATGGGAAGTCTATCAATATGCCTAATAACAAAATTCTGCTAAGATGAAAGAAACACATGCCCTATAAATATTTCCATAAAGGAATTTTCATATCACAGCAACAGAGACTACAGCCATCATTGCAAGTAACAAATGCAGAAAAATTCATTCCAATGTAGTCTCCACAGCAGATCAGCTGCAGGTCCAAACTGATGAATCCTCAACTATAATGACAGCCTGTAATGGATGTCTCTCTCTTCCAGGGGTGGAAAATTGGGATCAATATGCCACTTTCTCTGAGTAGCTTCATTTCCATGAAATTACTCAAAACATTTCAGAGGAAAAAATCACTCAGAAACAGTTATTTATACAACCCACTTAAAAACATGAATGATAGACCACCTCTAAATAAACTGTAGCCCGCTGCTTTTCATCTTGCCTTGCTTTGACCAAGGCTGTTCCATCCTACTCTGTCAGTGACCCATCTATCCTACTTGAGAGAATGAGCATAGGCATATGGAGGGAACCATCTGGAATTTCTGTTGCTTGATGGGAGGCTGATGGGGGAACAGATCTGGGAAGAGACTCCAAAAAGAATTAACGAGTACCAGATGTAATTAAAGACTGCTTTTTCCCCCCAAAGGAGCTCAGGACCAGCCTTGGGGTGGCACCTCTTGGTTCTGAATTACACCCCCTTTCCACTTATTCATCTATCAAGCACTAAACATCCCACCATCTTTATTTTAGCATCTTTTGCCAAGTAGTGTTTTTTTTTTCCCCTTAAAGAGTTGTATTTTGACAATTATAAGGACAAAGCCTTAAAAATAATATCCGGAAAGTTAATGCTAAAGAGGAATCACCTGAATTTCCCCATGTATCAAATACAACAACAACAACAAAGAGGCTTTAGTCTTCTATAAATGCACTAGCTACCCTTATGACCAGAAAGCTTGAACCAAATCAAAAGGCAGATGTCTCTGACAGAGGGCTAGGGATTCTTTTGTATTGGGACTAATGTGGTTACAAAGCATTCCATATCATTTCAACACTAGATTTAAACTCATTTTTTTTTTTCACAGCAAAATCAGGGAATCAAGGTCACTATTGTGTAGCATTCCAAGGGTCTGACACTTGTCTAAATCCTGTAGAAATGAGATCAAGGGCGAAGGGCACAGATCCTGGGAATAATGATGGGGTCACATTAACAGGCATAATTTAGGGCAGGCCGACCCACTGCTTGTATGGTATTCACTGTATCAGGCCCCATAACTTAGGTGGTGAAGACAGTTTCCATTACAACCCTGCTATTGTCAGAAACACAGCTTACAACCAACTTTGGACAAAGCTCAAACTTCTGAGGGAGCGTGATGGCATGCAAGGGCAGAGCAGGACATACAAGGACTATTTGTGGGCTTGTCATTTTCCTGTACCTTCCATAATTAACAATTAAACACAATTGTTTCTACATTCAGCCTTGCCCACAATACTTTCCCATAAATATATGAACCAATGGAAAAGTAAGTTTTAATGCCATTTGGAACAGTGATTGGTGGTGTTTTCTTTCCTTTGTAGTCTTGCTTAACTTTTGGTGAATCTAACGATTTATCCAATATTCTGCCTACACAATTTATGAGAATGGCTGGTGCATCCACAAAAAAGTACTCTTAAAATAGAATCGGAATTCTCATACATAAATAGTTCACAGAGATGAAGGGTTAGTGTGATTGAAAATTAGTGTCAAGTAGAACAATTTGCACAAATGATGGTATTCGTTTATCAATTCATTCTATTGTAGAAAAAGCAGAACAAAGAAGCGCTAGAAGGTAAGGATGCATTCTTTCTATAACGAAATTCTTTTCAAAGAGCTGGTAACTTTATAGCCTGCCTTTTTACCAAATCCACACAGGTGGCTTCTTTATTCTACTCTGCCCATTTTTTTTCAAACTGGTCTTAAAAATAGGCAAAAGAGGCAGTTTTCAAAGTGCCCAGAGGCACATGATTCAAGACTGAAAGCCAGCTTCCTTAACACCTTGAAAAAAAGCCATCTGCCTGCCTGCATGTGGACGAGGTGGGGGGGAGCTTGGGGGAGGGGTAGCTTTAACTTTGGATAATAAATACCCATCCCACTCCCCGTGTACACTCTCTGTCTTTCTCAGTCACATACAGACATGCATAACTCTCAGAGTAGAATCAACATTTTAAATTATGATATTTTAATTGATCAATAAAATGTTTAACATACAATGTTTATCTCTTCCTCTAGTCTATACCATCTGTTCTTCAAAAATATTTTGAATCTATTTAATACGAAGGTCTTTAAGTAAAATTACTAACTGTATCAGATCAATCCTCTGAATGCCAAATTCTGAAAGGAAAATGCCAGAAGGTGCTGATGTTTTCATAAAAATAGAAAAGAATCTGTGCCTTCTCTCATTCCAGGCTTTCTTTGTTTTATTTTTTTAATCTTGAGATGGTGTTGTGCTGCTCTTTCTCTCCATTAGACCTCAAAGAATTCAGAGTGACCAACCTGGTGTTGCCTTTTTTAAAAAACAACTTCAATATTAAAAAATATGGATATATAATTAGCATACAAAAATCTGTACACATTTCATGTATACAACTTAATGAGTTTGGAGATAGGTATATATTCGTGTACCCATCATCATAAATCTATCCATCCTTTCCAAAATTTTCCTCCCACCTTTTTTATTTGTTATATTATTATTATTTTGTGTAATAATAAGATGCACCCTCTAGGCAAATTTTTGAGTATATAACACAGTATTGTTTCCTGTGGGCACTCTGCTGTATAGAAGATCTCTAGGATCTATTCGTCTTGAATAACTGAACTTTGTACACTTTGCCTACTACCTCCCCATATCCTCCTCCTCCCAGTCCCTAGAAATCACTTGATTAAAAAAAAAAATAGGTGAATGAGTGAGATCTCATATGTAGAATTTAAGAAACATAGGGGGAAAACCCATAGGGGGAAAAAATTGAGAGAGGCAAACCAAGAAATAGACTCTTAACTCTACAGAACAAACTGATGGTTACCAGAGAGGGGAGCGGAGTTGGGGGGGGGATGAGTGAAATAGGGGATGGGGATTAAGGAGTGCACTTGTGATGAGCACTGGATGTTGTATGGAAGTGTTGTATCACTAGATTGTACACCTGAAATGAATATCACATTGTATGTTAACTAACTAGAATTTAAACAAATTTTTTTAAATTAAAACATTTAAAAAATTTTTTAAATGGACAAAGGAACGACTAAACATTTCTTTACAGAATACATACAAGTAAACAACAAGTAATATAAAACGGTACTCAACTTCACTAATTAATCATCAGGAAAATGCAATCAGAACCACCATGAGATATCACTTCATACCTGTTAGTATGATTTTCATTAAAAAAAAAAAAAAGACAAAAAAACCCAAACAAAGATAACAAGTATTGGTAAGGGATTAAAGAAAAGGGTACCCTGGTGCACTGTTGGTGGGAAGGTCATCGGTTCAGCCACTCTGGAAAACAGTATGGAGGTTCCTCAAAGAATTAAACTACCCTATGATCCAGTGATTGCCCTACTGGGTATAGACCCAAAAGAAATGACAGCAGGTTCTCAGAGAGCTATCTACATTCCCATGTTCATTGGTGCTCCATTTGAAACAAGGTCCATGGTGCTCTGATTGCTCCGATGTCTTGAGTCTCAAAAGGAAATCTAGACCTTATAATCCCCAGAAGACCTAAATGTGAAAAGTATACATTTTGATAAACTTGAGGTCAGATTTAAACTATAGTTTGGCTTTAATCACATAATTTTATTACCTCTATAGATCATTGATGAATCTATACTAACTGTAAGTTTGGGGACAAAATCTCTCTTCAATCATTATAGTGAATGATACATATATATGTGGAAAGTCATAAACGGGTAACTCTCAGGCAATGGAATTATTACATTTCTGCATGTCACAGTTAGTGTCAAAGCCAAAGGAGGCACAGAACTTATTTTCCTATGGGTTTTTTTATTTGTTTCCTTAAGAAAAATAATGAGACCAATTGCTAGTTAACAAATATATTTTCACACTTTAACCATGAAGAAAAAAAATGAATATCCATAAAATACATGACTTGTTCCTGAAAGAGGCTATTCAGGCGTAGGCCCATGTAGCAAACATTCTATTCAGTGAGTTTATTTCCCCCATCAAATATTTTCTTACTTGAAAATAAATCCTCTCTTTCTGTCTCTGCTTGACCTGAGAGAAGGCAATATGTACAGAACAGGGTGAGATTTTCATTTTTTTTAAGTTATGTTTTTCCCAAGCTTTAATTGCTTCTTCTAAGTGGGGGGGGCGGGGAGGAGGGGAACCCAAAACCCTAAAACACTATTAAATCTCTTAAAGAAATATGTTTATATCCTTTTTGTTTAAAAATTGTATCTATTATTTCATAAATACATAATTAATGTTTAAGAGAGAGCTTAGAATATAGTACCTGACTAATAAATATTGAGTAAATAACCTCTATTCTACAGCCATTTTGGAAAACAGTGTGGACGTGCCTCAGAAAATTAAAAATAGAGCTACCCTATGACCCAGCAACTGCACTACTGGGTATTTACCCCAAAGACACAGATGTAGTGAAAAGAAGGGCCATATGCACCCCAATGTTCATAGCAGCAATGTCCGCAATAGCCAAACTGTGGAAAGAGCTGAGATGCCCTTCAACAGATGAATGTATAAAGAAGATGTGGTCCATAAATACAATGGAATATTACTCAGCCACCAGAAAGGATGAATACCCAACTTTTACATCAAAGTGGATGGGACTGGAAGAGATTATGCTAAGTGAAATAAGTCAAGCAGAGAAAGTCAATTATCATATGGTTTCACTTATTTGTGGAACATAAGGAATAGCATGGAGGACATTAGGAGAAGGAAGGGAAAAATGAAGGGGGGTGGAAATCGGAGGGGAAGATGAACCATGAGAGACTATGGACTCTGAGAAACAAACTGAGGGTTTTAGAGGGGAGGGGGTGGGGGGATGGGTTAGCCTGGTGATAGGTATTAAAGAGGGCACATACTGAATGGAGCACATACGCAAACAATGAATCATGGAATGCTACATCAAAAACTAATGATGTAATGTATGGTCATTAACATAACATAATAAAATAAAATTTAAAAAGATTTTTAAAAGAATGTTTTAATAAATTCCAATAAATAATTATATTTATTTAATGCAAAGAGTTCTTGCTTGGGGGTTCCAAAATAAGTTCCTTTCTCCTTGAATTCAAATACTGTCCCAGAGACCATGAAGTTACCTAGAACTTTTACTCACAATGCTAAGTATTTCAGTAATAATATCCAGATCTTACAATCTCTGCCAAAAGTCCCAATGCTCTAAAATAGCTCCATGTTGCCTGGCAAAGGTACTGAAATCCCCATTTTTAGAGTTAATGCCTTTTTTAATCCAGGGTACCTAGAAGTTCCTAAGAGAAGAATGATATGTAAAGAAAAGCATTATTATTGATCAATAAATATATTCATTCGTCCATTCATTCACTTAGCAAATACCACCAAGGTGCCTTGCCAGATACAGACCCATGCCAAAGAAACACATATAAATAAAACAAGGCTCTCACTCCACATAGAGGAGTGAATGTTTTCATGAGATTGATCAGGTGGAAGGAAGAAGTAGATCTGAATCATTTTTAGTATTTATTTCTGATACCCACCAAAATAATCATGGCAAGGCCCAGGTAATGTTGCAAAGTAAGGAAAAATATATCTGTTTCGCTCTTCCTTCTAGTGCCCATCCATCCCTGAGAACTCAATGCCCTCATCTGCTCATAACTCTACTGGCCAGAATCCCCACTGATGCCCCCATCTACCTACACTGCACACATATCCAGGGTCTAAGTGGTTCTATAGTTTCAGTCACTTCTCAACTGTGCCCTCATTCTCTCCAGGCTCCATTCACTGATACCTGACTAATAAAGAATTAGGGGAGAGTATGTGCTCTGGTAAGCGCTGTGAATTGTGCAAGACTGTTGAATCTCAGATCTGTACCTCTGAAACAAATAATGCAATATATGTTAAGGAAAAAAAAAAAAAGAAGAAGAAGGTAGCGGGAGGGGAAGAATGAAGCAGGGGAAATCAGAGGGGTAGACGAACCATGAGAGACGATGGACTCTGAAAAACAAACAGGGTTCTAGAGGGGAGGGGGGTGGGAGGATGGGTTAGCCTGATGGTGGGTATTGAGGAGGGCACATTCTACATGGAGCACTGGGTGTTGTGCACAAACAATGAATCATGGAACACTTCATCTAAAACTAACGATGTAATGTATGGGGATTAACATAAGAATAAAAAAAAAAAAAGAATTAGTGTAGGACAAATACACTGGCTGATTCATCTGTTACTATTTGCCCCAAAAGCAATCCAGTACAATGGAACGCTCACCAGATTGGAATTCAGATAGACCAAAGTTGGAATCCCAAGGAAGCCATTCCTTGAAAAAAATTGCTTAGCTTCTCTGATTTTCTTTTCTTCAAGTGCAAAATGAGAGAAATAATACCTCATGGAGGTGATACTTAGGATTAGGTGAAATGCCACATATAAAAGTATTACAGTGCTTGGCACGTAACAGGCATAAAATGATTAGCTATCACCTGTTTTGTATATCCAATATATATTTTTGAGTATCCACTCTATATACCTGTCTCTGTGCTGTTGGGTGAGCCAGAGAGGCATAGTCCTTACTCTCATGAAACAGAATATTTTAGAGAAAATTGACATTCAACAATAATCACACACGAATAGCTACATAGCACAAACTGTGCTAAGTGATAGGAAGGAAAATGCATGATGCTATGGGGATAACATGCTCTAGAGTATACGTGAAAAGTGAGAGACAGGAAAGAGCCCCATACATTCAAAAGACGGAAAAGCAGCAGGAGTGCCTGGACTATAGAATCTGGAGGAAACCAGTGAGAGGTGGTACTGGAAAGGTTGGTGAGCAAGCAGATCAAGCAGGATTTTGGAGACTCTGTAATAATTGGAGACTTTATCCTAAGAATGACATTAAGCCAGGAAAGGCTTATAAGCAGGGAGATTACACATGCAATTCATAAATTAAAAATATCACTTTGGTTTCAGTAGAGCGGATGAGGGCAAGAGTAGCAGGAGGGAAATAAGAGGGATTCCAGTGATTCACCCAAGAGGTGATAATGCCTTGAGTAGGGTAGTGAGAGGAGAGATAAGAAAAGCAGACAGATTTGACAAATAGCTAGGAACAGAATATACAAGATTGGTTAAAGTGTTAAGAACAACTCAAAGCAATCGATAGTGGAAAATGATGCCAGATCCTGGAACGGAAAAAGCTGGAGGAGGACAAGTTGCCATCTGGGAATGGCAGCCTCGGGGGCAGAAGAGGATATATACAGAGGATTCTCTCTGGGTTGTTCTAGTTTGAGATACCTTTAAGTTATCCCAGTAGAGATTTCAAGTTGACAGTTGGACATATGGGTCTGATACTTGGAAAAAGCAAAAAGATTTCACTGGCTCCCAATGCTGTCTTTAGGTTGAGGACTATCAAATTTATGTTCTCAGGAATCATCAAGGAAGCAAAGACAGAATGAGGAGAGAATAACTAGAAGTCAATGAGGGCTAGAGGGAATTATTTAAATCATATATATGTGTGTGTGTGTGTGTGTGTGTGTGTGTGTGTGTATGCTGCTAGATAGTATCCTGAAGGAGGGAAAGCCTGCAAACAGGGAGAGAAAAGAGACACCTGAGGCACCTGGAAAGCAAGACTGGCATTGGATGCAGAGGACACTAGGTGACACTGACATTTGACAGAAGGTAAAGCACTTTCTGCATTAGAACAGGAGAGAAGATAGGAATGCGTGCAATCTATATGTACTCACCTCCTTTCAAGAGGAAACTGAGGGTTGGTACAGAGTGTAAAAATTAAATATCCTGGAAAAATGGTGAAGTTAGGACACACCTTCAGCTTGCCTCTAAATCAGATAATAGAAACATTCAACTCCACTGCCAACAACCAATCAGGGATGACCTCTACTACAAAACTCTTTGTGTGAAATAAATCTATATACCAGGGTGTTGGGCTTAGTATCTCCCTAAGAAACTGTGTTACCTTAACATCTGAAGGGGATTCTTTTTAAAGTAATTGATGAGAATTAATACATAAAGATGAGTGACTGCTATATAAATACATGAAATTATTAATGTGATTAATGTATGTATGTATACATCCACATATCAAACCAAACATATATTTTATATATGGGGTCTTTTTAGCCATCTGTCCATTCTCAAAAAGAGACTGGTTCCATTACAACATGGATGAACCTTGAAAACATTATACAAAGTGTAAAAAGCCACTGTATAATTTCATGTATATCAAATTCTAGAATAGGCAAATCTATAGAGACAGAAAGTAAATTGGTGGTTGCTTGGGGCTGGAAGGGATAGAGGGATTAGGGAGTGATTGCTAACGGGTATGGGGTTTTGTTTTGTTTTGTTTTACTGGTAATGAAAACGTTCTAAAACTGATTACAGTGATGATTGCACAACTCTATAAATATACTAAAAGTCACTGAATTGTACCCTTTAAATGGATGAATTGTATGGAATGTGAATTATGCTTCAATAAAACTCTTAAAAAGTGAAGAGGTACTTAATGTAATACTATGGAAAAATCTTCAAATAATATCTTTTAAAGCAAGGTACAACACAGTTTATAATATGTTATCATTTATGTAAGGGAAATGGTTAAGGAAAGATATATGTATACATGTGTAATTTAAAATTTTTTTGTACATGCAGTAGAATATCTCTGGAAGGATACCCAAGGAATTAGTAACATTGTTGTTTTTAGGAAATGAAACTAGATGGAAGACAGATGATGAAGGGAGAATTTCCAATGAGTATTTTTTGTGTGGGTTTTTTTTTTTAATTTTGAACAATGTGAATGCACTATTTTTAAACATTTTAAAAATTGTAACCAAAATTAAAAATAAACTGGTTATATCTCTTATTTGCTTAGGCAAAATTGTAGTCATGTGTGTGTATGTATGTGTCTGTCTGAGGAGAGAGAGGTGGGAGGAGAGGGAGATTGACAGAGTCTTTTCTTGAATTCTCGAGTTAGCTATGCAGTTTCTGACTTGACTTGCCTTTTTTGACTTCCTATTTCTAGTGTCTTTAGTTTACATGGTATATAGTGTTCCTTTCCCATTTATTTCCATTTTTTGCCTCTTTTACATTTGGATTATTTGTGAAATGCCTCCTATTGCTGAGTATCTGTAATCCAGGAAAATTTTGACTCTGCCACTGGGATTGGAGATTAGTATGTTTTAATTTGTTCTGATTTCAGTTTTTGCTTGCTAAATTAATATTTGGACAAAACCAAACTCCAGTACCTTGCAGAGATTACATTGCTCTTCAGAAAGTTCTCCGTATTACATTTTTACTCACCCAGAGTCACTGGAGACAACTTAATAAAACAAAGACCCATGGATAGGCAAACAAGGAATTGTAAATACAAACAAACAGAGAACCATAAAAGAGAGATACTGAATAATCAATAACCAATTTAATAATCCCAGAACCAATACCAAATGATACAAAATAGAGCAAACAGAAGGATCTAGTTTGAGCATATTTCCAGAGATATTTTAGAAACTATATCCATGAAAAAAAAAAACCAATTAGATGTATGGTATTTTTAAAAATTATCATACAAAAAATTTTTATTGAAGTATAATTAACATACAGTGTTATATGATCAACAAAATTTTTTAATCAGTAGACTGAGTAAATAGAACAATGGATAGTGCTAGAAGTTTGAAATGCAAAATCAAGCACATAGATTCTACCCAAAGCAAAAAAAGAGTAAAAAACTGAAAATTGGGGAGTGGGGGAAGCTTATAAAACATACTAACATACCCTAAAGTCCTAATACCTATTTATGTGTTTCAAAAGGAAAATACAAGCAAAACATCAGGAAGAAAACCATTAAGGAAATAATTTACCATGGTCAAAGAAAAATATATCCTCATAATAAAATAGTCCAGTGAGTAAGAGAAAATCTTGAAAGTTTTCCAAAGATTATAACAAATTACATACAAAAATAAAAACCAAAAGGATTTCAGTCTTGTGTGCTAGAAAAAAAAAAATGGACAAGATCATCAAAGTTCTTCAGTTGTTCTATGAATGAATTACTAGAAGATATGTGTCAGGAAGCAAAAAGTAAATCCAGAAAAAAGGAAGATGTGGGATACCAAAAAGGTAGTATGCAGAGAATCAAGTACAAGTTACAGATTTATAATTGTATAATGTTAATAATGTAACAGTTTCAACTAAACCCTCATCTATAAAGTGTGGATAATAATCATACATATCCAATATATCTAATAAGGTTATTAGGAGGATAAGAATGTCAATGTATTGAGCACATATATAGCAAACAGCAAGTACTCAATTAAGTGCTAACTTTTATAATCTCAGTAATCTGTGTTAATCTGGGAGCCAAAAAAGGATATCTAACTTTTTTTTTCTTTTTATTAACATATAATGTATTATTTGTTTCAGGTGTACAGGTCTGTGATTCATCAGTCTTACACAATTCACAGCGCTCACCATAGCACATAACCCTCCCCAATGTCCATCACCCAGCCACACCATCCTCCCACCCCCTTCCACTCAAACAACCCTCAGTTTGTTTCCTGAGATTAAGAGTCTCTTATGGTTTGTTTCCCTCTCTGATTTCGTCTTCTTTCATTTTCCCCCTCCTTTCCTCTATGATCCTCTGCCTTGTTTCTCAAATTTCACATATCAGTGAGATCATATGATAATTGTCTTTCTCCAATTGACTTATTTCGCTTAACATAATACCCTCTAGTTCCATCCACATTGTTGCAAATGGCAAGATTTCATTTTTGATGGCTGCATTATATTCCATTGTATATATATATACCACATCTTCTTTATTCTTTTTTTTTTTTAAGGTTTTATTTATTTATTTGAGAGAGAGAGAGAGAGAGTGCACGAGCAGGGAGGAGAGGGAGAAGCAGGTTCCCTGCAAGCAGGGAGTCCAATGCAGGGCTTGATCCCAGGATCCTAAGATCATGACCTGAGCCAAACGCAGATGCTTAACCAACTGAGCCACCCAGGTACCCAATATCTAACTTTTTTAAATTAACATTCTCCTGATTAATAGTGAGGTTCAGAATTTTTTTTTATGTTTTTTGGCCATTTTGCTCATTTCTCTGTGACCATTATTAGTGTTTTTCTTCTTTTAGAAAAAAATTATAGGATTTCTTTGTATATTGTAATAATATGTATTGTCATGTACTGTGTATTGCAAATAGTTTGTCCTCATGGCTTGAATTTTAGCTTTGCTTACAATTTCTTTGATCATAGGGAAGTTTTTAATTTTTATGTAACCAAATTTTTTCCATCTTTTCTTTTCCTGTTTCTAGATTCTGTCTTATTCAGGAAGGCCTTCCACAGAATATAAGCAAGAATATAAAAAATAGTCTCTGATATTTCTTTTCAATCCCTTTAATTTTAATATAGGGCTTTTTAGTATAGCCTGCATGATAGAGCTTGACAATAGAACAAGAATTTTTTTAACATATGGGTAGATAATTTTTCCAACATTGTTTATTGAAATTTAGTCTTTCCCCACAGTTTTGAAAAGCCATCCTAACCATCCAGTAAATTCTCCTATACCCATGGATCTGTTTTTGGACTTTATTTTGTTTCATTCACGTCCAGTTGTTTTTCTATTCTTATGTCAATACCACACCACTCTGATTGCTGAACTTTATCTAGAATAAGCCTCCACAAATTAACCTCCTCTTAAAAAAAACTCTTGCCTATTGTTGCCTATTTGCTTCTTCTTAAAAATGTTATAATCACCTTCTCCCATTCTATTTTTTTAAAAACTAGCTGCAATTCTAACTGGAACACTTGAATTTCTAGATTCATGTAAAAGGGAATCTCTGCAATAGTATTTTCCTGTACTGGTATGTCGTTCTACTTACCAAAGTTTTGAGGGTTGTTTGTTTTTTTTTTTTTTTCATATGACATATGAATGCCTTGTTATGCTTATATCTAAGTATTTTATGATTTTTTAAAATCAAAAGTGGAATGTTTTGCCTATTACCTTTTTAAATTAGAAATGCTATTGCTCATTGTATGTTGGTGTTATTTCCAGTCATTTTACTGACCTCTCTTATTTAATAGTATTTCACTCAAATCTATCATATTTTTGTAGGAAAAAAAATGATGCAGGTTTACCAATAATTATTTTCCTCCTTCTTTCTAACAGTTATGCCCTTTGTTATATTTTTTTCTTATTCTACTGCATTGTCTTGCACCGCCAGTGGTAAAAATGATGGTAGACATTCCTGTTTTGCTCTTGACTCTAGTTGGATGCAATTAATCTTTCATGGTTATTTATGATGTTTCCTGTGGATTTCTTCTAAGTATTTTATATCAAGTTAAGGAGAATTCCTTCCATTTCTAACCTGACAATTTTGGTTGTTCAGCAGTTATTGAAATTGATCAAATACTTTCTCTTCTACAGATTGAGTAGGCTTTGAGGAAAATCCTCTTGATACCACCACGTAATCATCTTTCCTTCAGGTGGGAAGCAAGTTTGGCACTCTGTGATTATTAGCTTTTGTCTTTAGTCAAGGCATACAAATAGCTCTGTGCCACATTCAAGAGGGAGCCTGCAAATTAAAAAAAAAAAAATGGACATGGAATACCTTCAAAAGTCTTGCTTAGATTTTATATTTATTTGCCCTAAATCTTATGTGAAATAACTTGGAGATGTTTTCCCCTCAGTGTCCCAAATATGCTGAGAGACTTATGATGGGGTACCATTAAAACTTGTAATTTCTGTCTTCAATTTGTGCATTCCTCCTTCAGTGCTTACTATCCCATCCTTCTCTCTGCCCCTAAAATAGTTTTCTCTGCTCACTCATACTTAGCTCCCTACAATAGACAACAATTCCATCTTCAACTCCCAAGACCCTGTGGGCTCTGGATCCTTGGACAGTCTGGGTATTTAAGAAACCCATACTTGGGTAGAGGAACAGAACAGTGTAGATGGAGACCATCATTGTATTTGATAAGGTGGGGAGAGGGAAAGCAAAGTTCTTACCATTCTCTGGTTCTCCATATAGTGAAAATTGTGCCTCATTATTATAAAAAAGAATCAAAGTGCAGTCTTGGGGAAGGAAGAGAGAAAGTTCTCATTTTGCCTTAATGAATTATGCTAATAGATTTTTTTTTCCTGAAGTAGAACCATCCTTGCATTCCTAGGATTAAGCCCTATTTAATCATTTATGAGTCTTCTAAAGCATGGGCACATTTGGTTTGCTAAGATTCTCATCAGTGTCAATTAGATTAGCCTCTAATTCTCTTTCATTGTGCTATCTTTGTCTAAATTTAGAATTAATTCTATCGCCTTGAGAATGAATTGGGAGGCCGTTCATCTTTTTTTTTTTTTTTTTCTGGGCTTTGGAAGAGTTTATAGTATGGTGATTATATGTTTCTTTAAGGCATGTTTTGCATTTTTTTAAGAAGCAGCCTAGTAATTTCAGATATAGGTAGGCTATGGACTCCACTTTGGGTATTAACTGGGTGAGGAAATTCTCTCACTTATACAATAAGGGATATTTTTTGCTGCTGTATTTTTTGTAAAAGCAAAAAAAAAAAACTGAGAAAAATAAAAATCTTCAGTGTTTATCAGTAAGATAGTAATTCAATAAATCATGCTACGTTCCTACTCTGGAATATTATATAGTCATATAGAAAGGATAGGATAGCTTTCTCTTTGCTGACATGATAATATCACCAAGATATATTGTTAAATTTTTTAAAAGTCACATATGAATACTTAGAACATAGTTTCATGCTGAAATGAAGGAATCCTTAGCATGGCATGTAAGAGTTCCAGTCAGCCTTTTGGGTCCAAATATTGTCCCTCTACCAATGAACTTTACGGTCTTTAAGTCTCAGCTTGCTTGACTGATAAAGAAGGATAGTAATAGTGCCTCATCAGGTGGTTATGAAGGTTACAAAGTGTATTCATCTTAAATGCTTATGATGGACAAGAAAGATTTGTAGCAGTGATTTAATAATAGTAACAGTAATTACAGTATGGTATTAGTAATAGTATTACTAGTAATAACGGGTCATTAAAATAACAAGATAATAATGGAAGTTCAGTTTTTTAAATGTGCCAGGCATTGCATTAATATAAATGTCACTGAAGCTTCCTAAAGATGCCGTGACATTGACACCACACTTTACACACAAGGAAGCCAAGACGGAGAGCAGAAGTTCTTAAACCTGAGCCTGCATGAGAATCACCTGAGATGGTTTTAAAATACTAGTGATCTGCATTTGAGCTGCCTTTTGAGTGAACTCTGCAATTAGTAATAAAGCAAGGTGTCCATGGACCACACTTCTGAAAGCCCTGGCTTAGAGTAACATTCCCTCGATGACACAACCAGAAAGGACTGAGTCAGGATCAAACCCAGATCTGTCTTATTCCTGCTGCCTTATCCATTATTTTCCTTCATGGTGCTTTGCACCCAAATAAAGGAGTAATACTTTGCTTTCTTACCTTATACACCCAATTTCATACACTATTGGACATAGTATAAGTTAGTTAGTTACAGTTAGTTTGGCTTCTGTAATTTTATTCTTTTATAAAAAGTTTAAATAATATATGAAAAATCTTTCTTGTCCAAAATAATATAGAGATACACAAAGCAACATAGCAAAGAATTCTTTAACCCCTTCATGTTGCCCCCTCTTGGATATCTGCTATTCTCAATTGGGATTATATTATTCTTTCTAACATGGTTTTTACTTATATAATGTATAGCTTTTCAAAATTATTAATGAACAGAGCACTTCATTATCTGTCAAGCTCCATCTGAATATCCTGAATCTGAATATCCTCAATGTGTCATATCTTTCCATAGCCTTATGTTTACATAATTTATGCCCTTTTTTGGCTCAAAAAATTAAATTTAAATACCTCTGCTATTTTCTACATCATTTCTTGCTGATAATTGTTTATGGCTTTCTGGTTTAAACAGACCACTGTTATTCAAATAACGTGAGATCTTGAAGGGCATGTTCAGCACTTGGCACCAATATTCTGGCATGCCCCTTATTAACATGATGTGATTTGCTTCTGCCCATGATGGGAGATGGTGGAATTAGACGGGAAAAGAGAAGATAGTAAAACAGAAGAGTTTATAAAAATTGTGGTGAAAGTTTTCCTCCCGGAGTGAGGCTTGAACTCAGCCTGGTATAGCAGAGCTGTTATCGATGAATCTTCCATTTTCGGAATACCAACCCATCTCTCCCTTCTTTTTGTCACCTGAAAAACCTTGGCATGAAGAGACGTGCACCTTTGGTCCTAGTTCTGCTCTTCCCTCAGGGGAGAAAAATGCACACTTCTCGCACAGCTTTGGGGAAGAGACTCATAACCGTAATTAATGTATAAAAGCTGTGATTTCCATACAAACTGCCGCTTTCCCAGAAAAATGGAAAAGCCCTTTTTAGCAGTTTAAAATCCTTTTAACTATTTCCTTCCCCTCCTACTTGAACTACAGGGCCAGCTTGCTCTGCCTCATCTCAAGTGGTGCTTCCAGATGAATAAGATAATTTAAGCAGTGTTAGAAGCCACTTTAATTCATTCAGACCCATAAGATACCATTAAATACACACCAGGTACAAACACGAGGATCATAAAAGACATACGACACCTCTGTAATCCCCTCAGTTACAAATGACTCCCTCACCAGTACTGTGATACAGACTTTAACTTTTGGACAAATAGCCAAACTTGGGTCCCTTTGCAGTAGCCAATGTCATGGCTCTAAGCAGGCACCAGTGTTTTCCCATCCACATTCTTCCTTTTGTAGTTTCGCCAGAAAAGAAAACAAACAAAAACAGGTGCATGCACACTATGCAAATGAGAAAAGGTAACCTCTGAAACTATTTCTCAGCAAACAGAAGATCCTCAAGCTGCTTGCTAGCTAAAACCACAGGAGGTGTGTCAACCGCCTAGATGCTAAGCCACGGGAGGCCTGCAGGCTGGGAAGGCAGTAAATCCACAGAGTGCTCTAAACTGATTGGCAAGCCACACCAGGCCCCTCCGTTCCTCAGGTGCTGATCCACAGGGGGCCCATCAACCATTCAGGTGGAAGGTGCGGGAAGGAAGGAGGAGACAAGCTGTGTGGAGGAGTAGCTTGAATGAGAGGCCACCAGTTCACCAGGGGAGAAGGGAAATGGGAGGCACCTACTGGGAATAGTAGAGTTCAGAGAACTCCATTAAGAAAAGGAATGAGCCCGAGTTCTCTTGCATAGAGTATCTTCATACCTGTGGGAAGTGCATCTCACAAAGAGCAAGTTTCAGGCTCAAGGGTTCTAAATAAATTCTGGTGTTGAATTGTTCCCAGACTGGGTTCCATGGCAGACCACCAGGGCTCCCCAGCATGGTCAACACCTCCCAGTCAACTGCTAAGGTTCTTAGGGACCCACCACCCTCCACCTATCCCTTGTTTGACAAGATTCTCAGCATGACAGTGATATCTCTCCCATCAGCTTCCCAAGTCCCTAGAAGTCCTTGAGCAGGAACTGACTCTTTCAGTTACTCTCTCACATTCCCTAGTATCAGCTACATGCCAAATCCTGTGCTTTCCCCTGGAAATATAAAAAGTCAAATGAGGTGTGGCCTCTGTCCTCAAGGTGACATAAAAGTAACTCATAATTTCAGAATACAGGCACATGATAGAAATACGCCCCAGGTGTTGTAGGAACACAGGGAAGGAGAATTAAATCAAATGGGATTTAGGGATACTTTTTGAAAGAGGTGACACTAAGTCTAGTGTTAAAGGACAAAAAGGAGTAACCAGAAGGGAGTGTTAGGGTGGAAAGGGGAGGAGAGCCGGGAGGGGAGGTGGGGAAAGTGAGGCACACCAGAAGGCAAAGGAGAAGAAGTTGATTCCACCCAAGAGCAGTAAGCAGATGGGTGTGATTGGGCAAGGCAAACAGGGACGTGGTGGGTGATGAGGCCAGATCACAGCGGGCTCCGTAGTCTGAACAAGTGAGTTTGAGATTTACCTTGAAAGCACTGGGAAGCTCCTGAAATAATATACAAAAATCAATACAAAAGACCAAGGCCTTTGGGCGCCAGGGTGGCTCAGTCAGTAAAGCCTCCAACTCTTGATTGCAGTTTAAGTCCTGATCTCAGGGTCGTGGGATCGAGCCCCAAGTCTGCTCCGAGCTCAGCACAGAGTCTGCCTGTCCTTCTCCCTCTACTCCTCCTCTCTCTCTCATGAATAAATAAAATCTTAAAAAAAAAAAAAAAGGCCTTAAGAAAATGAAAACTTGCTGCTTTTGACCATTTCAGTTTTCCAGATTTCCATAGTTTAACTTATGTTTAAGCTTCTTGAAGTCAAATTTCTAATTTTATATTCTATCACTTAATTTTAAAAGCTTCTGTAAAATCATATACATATAGAATGATGTGTTTCATATACATCCCATATTTTACTAGTAAGTACTTTTTTTTTCTAAAGATTTTATTTATTTATTTGAGAGAGAGAGAGAGAGAATGACAGAGAGAGAGCACATGAGAGGGGGGAGGGTCAGAGGGAGAAGCAGACTCCCTGCCAAGCAGGGAGCCTGATGCGGGACTCGATCCTGGACCTCCAGGATCATGACCTGAGCCGAAGGCAGTCGCTTAACCAACTGAGCCACCCAGGCACCCTTACTAGTAAGTACTTTTAAAAGGGATTCTTACTATAGTTATTAAACACTACTATGGTATTAAAATTCAAATAAATGTCAAATATTCCTTCTCTAGATGAATAAAATGTTAATCATCTATTCTCAATATTTATTTACTTCTAAATTTAATGATAAATTTATAATATAATACATATTATCTACATCATCAAACATATACAAAGGTAAAATTTCCAAGGGATGGGATAAAAAACAAATTAAAACAAAGCTTTTAGGATTTTTTTTTATCTGCTTTTCCATGGATTATCTTTCATGCCCCATTTTTGGAAGCCACTCCACTAGACAGCTAACAAATGCCTAGACTCACCTCCCCTACACTCATATATATGCATGTAGATAGATGTCAATATGCCATTCATGAAAGCAAATCAACTAAATGAAGGAAAACAGAGACAAGGAAAGTAATCAAAGATGGTGATGACATAAAAGATTGAGGCAACAGATCACAGCTTGACATCCCTCTCTCATTATCAGGCTTGAAGCTAGCCCAAATTAAGAAGCAAGCGCTCGATCCCCCTTATAGCACAAGAAAAGCAACCTGGATAAAGTCAGAGTACTCGAGGCAGGGTATTTCACCTGAGGAGTGAGGGGGGAGTCATGGGCTTCCAGGAAAGCCTCTGCTCCCGTATTACCAGAACTCTAGAATCTCAGAGACAAATCCGTATTTCTAGGGGCTAATTTTCCAGTTGTCCCTCAGGAGGATCTAGGAGTCAGCGCTCTGGAACCCACTCTACGTCAGAGGAATGTGTCTGTATTTCTTTGCCAGAGGTAGCTGAGCTTGAATCCTACTCCTAGGATCCTGCCCACTTCCCTTTTCCCCAGGGTTTTCGAAAGAAAAACTGCCACAGGGGTGAAGATTGGAATGATAAATACCTGCATCTGTGAGAGGAGGCTCTGTTCTAGACCCTCGTTCCCTAGGTCTCTCCAGAAGAAAGCACTTCCACACCCTGGCCCCTGCCCTGTGATGGGCTGAAGGGAGAGGAAAGGATCTGGCTTGTCAGTGTCCACACTCTGATTCAGAACTAGAGCCGTGTCCCCAGGGCAACCACCCAAGGCGTTTGCCAACAAGCGACTATTCCTGCTGATCTATCCCAGATCCAGCAGTTGCACCATCGATATGGATGGAAGCAAGGGCCCAGGATTTAATCAGTTCTATCCGATTCACTCTTCACTCACTCACTCACTCACTCACTCACTCACTCACTCACTCATCCACTTCTTTAAAGAAGATGCGAAGAGCATCCACCCTGTTCTGGGCTGTCCCGGACACTGGGAGCACAGAGATGACAAGTTCTCGTTGGTACCAACAATGTCCTGCAAGACAGCAGGGTGAGGCTGCCATTCGCACTGCTGAGCACAGCCCAGCCAGTCCTGACACAGCTCAGTGAGTTCACCACCTTTGTGCAAACCCTCCATGCGGGCCTGATGGACACCATCTCTCCACCCACTATCACTGCCTGAGAAAGGCAGTCAGAGGGATGAGCCCGCTGTCGTTAAACCAGACAAAAACCCAGCTCAATCTAGGTAAGAGCAATGTTTTTTATCCAGACACTAAATTGCCATCAGGTGATGTTATCATGTAAATAAAGAGAGACAAACAGATGGCTTCATACAGGATCCAGGGCATCACTGATGTTACAAATGAAGAAAAGCGAGGACAAGCCCTTTGCGGTAGAGCAGGCCTGGCATACACAGCAGCCTGACAAACAGAATCCTGGTTTTAATAATACATCCACAGCGAAAGGCAGTCACACCTCACTTACAGATTCTGTTAATCAGGTGCTGCTAATTTCCAAATATAGGGATATACCTCTAATATATATTCCTACCTTTCCCTTAAAAATATACTTGACAATGGTGTTATCTGTTTGGATCATCAGGTTTAGACCCGTTATCTGTTTATATCACATCCTTTCAAAGGCTCTATTCTGATCCCTCCCAAATGTGTAAATAGGGATAGTGTAATGAACTAGAGAGACCCAAGGAATCTGGAGGCTTGGATTTGAAGCTGTGCTGTCTCTACCATCCCTGAGAATTTTTTGGCACCCCTTTTGGGGCCCATTTTTCTCAGCTGTAAAATGAGACCACTAGCTGCCTCCTAGTATTTTCCCTCTCCTTCCTTGTAACAAAAATCCAATTTTTAGCTGAATATATTGTTACCTAGTCAAAAGATCACATTTCCCAGCCTCCTTTCCAGCTAGTTATGGCCACTCAGTAAGGTCTTGCCAATAAGATGTAAGAAGAGGTGTCATGTGTGACTTGTAGGAAGAATCCTTTTATACTTCCTGCTGCTTAGAATGCAGTTGCAATGGCTGGAGCTCCAGCAACCATACCGGACCACAGAGTGACTTTGGGAATGGAAGCAGCACATGGGGAAGCAAGAAGATAAATGTAGTCCAAATCCCTGACCCTGTGGAACAGACTGCTATTATTAAGGAGACATAAACTTCTATCTCAGGTCTTTGTTATTCACAGAAGACCTAATCTTACCTAATACAAATGAACACCCAACCCCATGGAGCCCTTGCAAGGATTAGATTAAGTGTGAGATTACTTTGTACTCAAGAGTGTTTCCCTAAAACTCTGGCATCATGAGCTGCTCTGTGAATAAAAGGATTACATGGTTAAACATCTTTGAGAAACAGCACATACTATATCCCCTCTGGAAATTACACAATCTGTATTCCTATACAAAAGGCTTTGAAGAGACCAGATGCAAAGAAGTTATTTTTCTGTGTTTAGTCCAAAATTTTCCAAGCTCATTTGACTTTGTTATCTTTCTCCCATGTGATATTTATAAAAGAGCCAGTTTCATAGGAAACAATTTGAGAAATTCTGGATACATTTATTATTAGCACTAATATACAAATGGTTGTTTTTAGCCTTACAATATTGTTCACCCAGTTGGATTCACTTCCTTTCCAGTCGAGGCCCTCACGGTATATGCTTTCAGAACTCTCTAAATATTTCCTATGGCACAATTCTTAATTTTATCAGTTTATAATTGCATGTGTGATTACATTTCTGTCTCTCATACTAAGCATTACGTAAGTTCCACGTAGGTATTGAAACTGTTTTACTCACCATTTTATCCCCATAAGGCCAAGTGCCTGGCACATAATAAAACATGTACCCAGTAAATAGTTGTTCAATATAGTCATGATTCCTGAACTCTGCTTTAATATCAGGCACAGTGTGCAAATGGCATGATGGAATACGTGTAAATCAATTTTGGGGAAAAAAAGATCCAATGTTCACTTACAGGGGAAGTTTTTTGTCACTTTTTGCTCTCTTGGATAGCATGGAGACCATTAACTCCTCTAGGGCCCATGTGGAATTCTAAAGTACAGAACCTTATTTAACCCTACAAGAAATCCTAAGTAATACTGGCCCAAGGACAAAACAGGAGATTTTTAATGTGTTTTTCAGATAAAGGAAAAAAAAATCTCTCAGAGTTGTCAGCAAGACCCCATTATTGGGCTCAATTGGCCTGGATGTCCAAGATAGATCACTGACATGGCTGGAAATTGGTGTTGCCTACAAGCTAGCATGCATCTGGGGCCAACAATCAGTGTGAAAGACATGGCCTCTCCACATGATTTGGGATTCCCATAGCCTGAGCCTAAGGGATTGAAATGGGAGCATCCCAACGGCAAGTGAGACATTCAGACAAAAAGGTCTTCTTATATAAGGGTTCTTGTGACCTACCGCCTGGTAGTCCCAGAACATCACTTCTACTACATTCTATTGGTCAGCTCAGATTCAAAGGGAGAGGAGTGAGCCCCGACTTCTCCAGAGGAGGAACAGCACACAATTACAAGGAGAGAAGGAATATGTGGCAATACTTTTGGAAGAAATAGCTACAACAACATTTAAATTATGATAGTAATTAGAATCAGCACTAGATATTATCATTTAATGCTCTAATAAAGCATATATATCACAAATTTTATTATTTAATATTTTGATAGCTGCATTAATATAACATTTATATAATCCTATTTTTTTTAAAGATTTTATTTATTTGAGAGAGAGAGAGAGCATGAGCAAGCACAAGCAGGGGGCAGGGGTAGAGGCAGAGGGAGAAGCAGACTCCCCGCTGAGCAGGGAGCCTGACTTGGGGCTCGATCCCAGGACCCTGAAATCATGACCTGAGCCAAAGGCAGACGCTTAACCAACTGAGCCACCCAGGCGCCCCTATAATCCTATTTTATCTTATGCATGAAAAATATTATTATGAGAATGGATCTAGTCTTCACCAGACTGCCAGTCAGACCTAGAGCACATGAAAAGTTAAGAACTCCTGGGTTGCATAAAAGTGTGGTGACTCAGGAGTTGACAGCAAGCTCCCTATGCTCCTTCTGCCCCTGCTGGCTGGGCTTTGCCCTTAATTGCCTCCTCGCTGGACACACTTCTTTGATCTGTAAAGCTCTGCATATGAAGAAACTCCAAAAGCAACCTCAAGACAGTATATAATCAACTCAAGAAATGGCAGCTATACCTACTAAACCAATACTTGGGAAATCATGAATTATTTAATTCTACGTTCCAAGAATATCTGCATGGAAAAACAGACCATGAAGTAAAGAGAAAAAAGATGTAATTCAATTAAAGCAAGTGAAAAAGCCCTGCTCTATATTCAGGCCCCATGGGCAGCTGTTCCTTACTTGGCTCTACTTCCTCAACCCTAGCCAGGAGGGCAAAATGCATATGCAATCATTCAGGTCCCCTTCGCCCATAAGAAATGCCTGTGTCTCTTCAAAGAATGTTAATTCCATGAGACAAATTTCCTGAGGGGATAAAACTAGGTAAAATAACAGTTTATGTATTTAAAGCAAGAAAAAATCCATTAATTCTCAGCAAATTTGTAGCAATGCAAACCATAGAACATGGGGTTGGTAGGAACTTTAAAAGTGATTTCTTAGTGGGCTGTGCAGCCCATCCTCGTTTTCCATAGACTGCCTAGGTGTTACCACTGGAAGTCCTGGGTAACCCAGAGTAGTTGATCATTCTATTTACTAATGACTTTAAAGAAATTTGTTCCTAACATCAACACCCGAAAATAAATACCAAAATCTCCAGATGCTGCTTTCAGTATCCTGAAGTTGAAAGGAGTCCAAAGTGCTCTGATGACCTACTCTTGCCTGTCTTAAATATGATCCTCAGTTCTTACCTCCAGAATGAAACCCACTGTAAGAATTACACATAATCCTCTACATATTTTTAAAAATTATCTATTGTCCTGTTCTGTGTTTTTGTAAAACTGTACCCCTTTAGGAAATGACAGCTGATATCTTAGAGATTATAGTCTATTCTATTTTCCCGAACAGATTGAACTGTACAAATTGACCCATTATATTGGAATTAACCTATTATAGGAGCTTATTAATTTAGAACACTTAGTATTCTAACCAGAGAGTGACCAGAGACAATTTGGTTGCCACCCTAGAAGTGCTCCTGTCTCATCTGAGGGTAACTGGTTTTAATTTTAACAAAGATATAGGGATCCTTAAAGACACTGATCTCTACAAGGGTTTCCATAAGGATCCAATGTAGATGTCTGAAATTTTAAGACCAGACAAGCATTAGATTTTGCATTTGACTTGTAGCAGCTTCCAGGGAGTAGGTAGTTTATCCTTGGGCATTTCTAAATGACCATCCTTCTCAGCCTCCTTGGAACATTTACTATTAACGACCTCCACCATCTTGGTGTTGCTCTTTTCGTGCCTTCTGCTGTCCTAGCTCATGTCCTAGTTTCATGATTGCTCCTTCTCTGGTTTCTTTTCCTGCCACTTCAATTAGAATTTCCTCCAAGATGCTGCATCCTACCATCTCCTAGTAGCCATGTGTGAAGGCTCTCCTGTTGGCTCTAACCCTAGTTCAGTCCCCAAGGATTCCTCAGTCAACTCTTCAGAGGATTACCAAATCTAAGTCCAGATTCCCAACTGGCTTCCCTCCCAAACTTCTGGTCCACATTTCCTGTTACCATTCAGGCATCTGCACATGAAATTTAGTGTATGTCTGAGGGAATGTATTATCCTCCCTCTTAAATCTATTCCTTCCCCTGCATCCTCTCTCTCTACTGACGGCATCCCCAGCCATTCACACATGCACAAAAGCTCTGAGTACTCTTTTCAGGCTCATTCTCTCTACTCTTCACAATTACTAAAATGCCAAGACCTGCCAGTTCTGCTTCCCACCACAGCCCCACGGTTCCATAGCAACCACCAATGCATGTATTGCTACTATGAAGCTGGTAGTTTATACTGTTAAGGTCAAAGTATACTTAAAAGTTCTAAGGAAAATAATGCATAGTTTTTTTAAAAAGTAGTATTTACTATGCATGGACGCATTCAGAGGTTATGGAGGAGAAAGAAGTTGTTATAGTAGCAAGAAATCACATCTATTGCAACTGAAGGTAAAGTACCATGGGTGTTTTATAGGCATACCCGTTTGGTTGGAACAGAAGGTGCCCAGAAGGGTCGCACTTTTGGAAGCCTGGAGTCAGGAGTTTGTAAACTGATAAAAGCGGTGATTCTCCAGGTGGGGGTGACTACCAAAATAAGCCCTGGGCCTCTTAGATACCTCACACTTGTCAATGCCAGCCTGCTCCCTCACCTAAATTATGATCTGCAAACCCTGAGGAAATATGTCCCCTCCTAAGAAATCGCTATGATACTAATACTAATGGACTATGACAAAGAGTATGTTTCTCAGGTGAGTAATGACAGCAAAGGTTTGAAAAACCACTCAATTCAAGTAGAACTCTCATTAGTTCCAGTAAGTTAACAAGCCATAAAGAGTGTAAGGGCCTACATGACTTTGGGTCCCAAGAGAAGATTCTAAGTGAGTTCTAATTAGCCCAGAAACAAACACCACACTGAGTCAGTCAAGCAGAGATTGACAAATGGAGATTAGGAAAAGGTATCAACTTATTTTAATATATATTTTTAAAATAATGCCCCTTTTGTCACTTATAGGAAGTAAAAATTTCTGTGCTGCTGTTATTTTAACTAGACTTTAATTTTGATGGAGAAAACCTATATAGCTATAGAAATACTTTTTTTTTTTTTAATTCCAACTCCTGTTTGGAATTGTTCACTCTCAAAAGGGCACTCCGTTACAGGCTTTGGTCACTAGTTAGGGTACTGCTACTATTAATTTGTAAGAAGCCATTTGAATGGTCACTGCAACTAGAAAGAACTCCCGAGGCTACAGCTGTGTCTTGGAGATGTAATCCTATTTTAAGGAAACAAATCTAAAACAACAAATAAAGCAACAATATCCCTTCTTATAAATTTTAGGAGGCAATCTGCAACACTGGGTTGAGAACAAGGAGACAGAAATTCTGCTCTTATCCTTGGTACAAAATATCATAAAAGTCTGGGCAATAATAATGCATTTCACAGCATTTTACAATTTCTAAAACACTTGCATTACCTGAGCTCATTTCAGTTGAATTAGATAGCCACTAAATTTCCTAGCAGCTTCAACAATGCTATGTATCCATATTTTTACATATATATGAATATTTACTTAATACAAGTAAATCTGCATAAAGACACCCCAAAATAAAACAAATTCCTAGATAATCATTCAGTTCATCAAAGGACTCCATATTGCAAAGGATTTTATACTTAAATTGCTTTCAAGAGTGAGTTTCTATAGTATATTCTTAAATTAATGGATATATGAAAAGTCAATTACATGAAATATTTCAAAACTATTTGGGGAGGTCTATGGAAATACTTGCCCCATGAAATCTGAGATACTGAGTTTTCCTTCTTGTGGGAAGAACGTGGCCTTAACACCCTTTACCATTAAGCAATGTTCACGGTCTGTATTCTCCTCCAAGGAACTCCCTAAAAGGAAGGAGATTTATACAGTATCTAAAGATTCTTTGATCTTTGGTTTCAGATTTTCTTTTTATTTATTTTTATTTGGCAATAATACTGATTCAAGTTTCTGTGTCAAAAGGACCTCTTAAAAAATCATATTCATCTGTTCTTCCCCATAAAATCTTAAGGAATGGCTTTCCCATTCATATTCTAAACAAGGGAAAAGAAAATCCTGACTGTCGTCCTTGTGCACTTTTAATTTCTGCCCTGAGAGAAATAAAACGTTCAAAATATTTGTGCTGTTTTTCCCCTCAGCCCAGCACACTCCTCTCTCCCAAGAAGAAGTTTCTGGGCATGTACGTAAAGATTTGGACAGATGCTGCAGCCCAAACACTGTCATCTGACCCCCCCCTCCCAAAGTGAGCAGTCTCAGGTCAGGGGCCCACAATTTTGTTTGGAGGGTTGAAGAATCCTACTTTTGGGCAGCAAAAAGGCAATACAAGACCACCAAACATCATAGGTTGTGAAGAATAAAGAAACTAAAATCTTTTGGCCAGTCTGTCTCCTGGTGTTCTTCAAGTTCTGATTCAGGTAAGCCAACAGAATCTAAATAAATTCTGCCAAGAGAGGGAAGACAGTACAAATTTAGCAAACCTTTTGAAATAAGTCAGGTACATCTGCTCCTAATTACACGCATGCACACACACTCATACACATAAACACATACACCGTGGTAAGATTAAAGACAGCTGCAAGTTCTTTGCTGGCCCTCCCATTGAGAGGTGGAGCCTAATTCTCCTCCCTTGTCTCTGGGCTGCCTTTACCGCCTCGCTTGACCAAGAGGATGTGGTGGTCATCATATTCTGAGGCTGCTAAGGTTGGCTTAGAAGACAGTAACTTCCACCCAGGTCTCTTGGACTGCTCACTCTTGAAGAACTCCTTCATAGCCTGCTCTTTCTTGGAATCCAGCTGCATGCTGTGGGAAAGCCCAAGAAGCTCCACAGAGAAACCCACATGGAAAGACACTGAGGCCTTTTAGCTGACTGCCCTGACTGAGCTCCCCGCCAATAATAACCAACATCGATTGCCAGCCATGCGAGTGAGCCATCTTAAACCATTCACCAAGGCTGAGCTTTTAGATCACTACAACCCAGCCATCATCTGGCTGTAATGTCTGGAAGATCCCAAACAAGAATACTCCAGCCTTCCCCACAAAATTGTCAGCAAAATAAAAGGTGGGCTTTAAGCTATTAAGTTTCCAGGTGGTCTGTTAAATAGAAATAGATTTCCAGAACATGTCAGTCACCATTCTGATGCCAGGCATCAGAAAAAGGACCCCGGTAATTAAGCTTAAATTTCTTCTCTTTTCCATTTGCCAGTAATCCAGAATAAATAGGGTGATGGTTTGCAAGACGCTTTGGTCTCACCCAAATGGGACGAGGTCAGAATATTGAAAACTACTCAAGCTACAGGGATAGAACATACTATTTATAATATCTGATTTCTAATTGACTTTGCAGACTTAAATCTTTGTTACATGTATCTTATCCTCAAGTAGTTATAATCTCAAGTAAGAAAAAGGTAAATCAAGCTAATAATGCTATGATTACACCATTCTGTAGCAATTCTGCCCCCAACATTATTTCCCGATTTATGATCATTTCACCTCATATCACCAACTTTAATGCCTTGTGATTTAACAAAGAAATGCTTTAAATATTGCCATCTTTGAACATCACATGGCTTTGATGAGCTTCTCTGCCATTTAAAATAGCCAAGTATTGAAAATCAGAACAAACAGAAGAACTATTATAAAGGAAAAACAGTATTCTTCCATTCATTTCTTCAAATAAGGACAGTTCAAAGTGATACAGAAAAAGGGGAACACAGTGAAATCTATCATACATGCATACACACACGCACACACACACACATTCACACTACGCTGGAGGCTATATGATATCATATCTGTACCCTTCAAAACAGAATCCTGTCATTTGGAATTAAAACACATTTTCTTTCATTAAGCCTACTCTGTGTGAAAAGGATGTCATCCTGTCATGGCTGAAATTCCTTCAGAGAAAGCCTTGGAAACATCATACACAAATCCATCATGTCCTTTCAGAACAAAACGTGGAGTACAGGTTAGCAGGATTATTTCACCCATTGACCATCTATGCTTGCGAAAGTGCAATTTGTATAATATGTTAGATAGAACTTGTTTCCACTCTGTAAAATGTCTAGAATGCATTTGTACCAATTCTCTCAATATTTAGGAGGCAAAGACAATCAGATATACTTGTTTGTGGGAAGCAAAGTTATCACAAACTAAAATGCAAAGCAAATTCTTCACCTTAGCTTACTCCATACAATACCGCCGAGAAGAATTTACAGCTTTTTCAAAATCCAATGTCTATAAAGATAGAACGCCTTGGAGGAAAATGGTACCATACTTAAGATAGTGATATCTTTTATTAGTACAGTAAAGTCCTATTTTTATGGAATAGGATGGGTCTGAGGTCATTCCATAAAATTGATTTCCCAGAAAATGGAAATAGGCAATTTACCCTAAGAATTTTATTGAAAAATTATGCTATTCTATTTGAATAATGATGGGAATGTTCTACACGTTTCCTTTATTAATGAATTAAAATACACAAAACACCATAAAATTATATTAGAGGTTCAAAAGTATCACTTAAATCTTCTTTACCAGTCACTTTCATTTTGTAAAATCAGCAGTTCCATTAAAATCGTATTATGTAAAAATGGGTTTTTACTGTAATAATAGTTATTACCTATTTAGCTCCCAAGGATGTTGTGAAAATTAAATAATAAGCCATTGGAAAGCAAATACCATGTGTTGCTAATACCAGAGGCCAAGAGGGGCAGCCAGATGGAAAAATGAAGGAAAAGAGCACCTGATACATTAAAAATCACAGCTTTCATCTCTAATTCCATTACTGCCAATACTCTATGCAGTGGTCATGTGTACTGACATTATCTCATTTAATCTTTTCAACACCATGACACCCATATTAATTACAGCCCTCATTTTATAGATGAGGGTCAGAGAAGTTTAAAACTTGTCCAATGTCACACAATTGGTCAATGTCAAAATGCAAATGTGAACCCAGGTTTGTCCTAGTCAACAGCCCGTCCTCATCTCCTGAAGCATCACTAACTCCCCACTATGCCTTTGTTTCTCCTAATTGTCCCTCGGATTCTTACTCCATTTTTCAAGGTCCGCTTCTGCCATGAAGCCATCTCTCTTCCCTTCGCCTGAGACACTTTGATTCAAAACACTTCTGTTGCTGATTCCAGCTATTTGTTGTACTATTATGTATTCTGTGTTTTATTGATTCAGCTAAATCCCGAGCTCTTTGAGGTCATGGTGTATCTGACTTGCCTTTGGAGCTTCAGATCAGGAGCACCTGGTACAGTGCCTTCAACACAGTGAGTGTTCAGTAAATGTTGCCTAAACTGAATTGGAAAAAAGTGTTAACTTGAATTACAACTACATCTGCTGCCAGATGCAAAGCACATGCTTCTACTAAAGGCTCATTACATCAGATACCTCTTTGGGAAGTTTTGCCAGTTCTCCCATGTATATGTACCTAATGGGGATGTGGTAAGATTGGATTCTTCAAGTATCTCACATATGCTAGGTACTCAGTAAATAGTTGGTTGGTTTTTGTTTTTTTCCTTCTTAAGTCCAAGTGAAGGAGACAATATGAACAATAAGCAGAGAAGGATAAATCCTGTATAATATGCAATCAGATTTGGATGAATCAGAACAGGCAGGGGTGGTGAGTTTTGGTTTTTTCTTTTAAATAATACTATAAAGAGGGCTCTGGAATCACACTGATTTCCTGTCACAGCCTCTTGACTTACTAGCTGGAAAAAACTTGGGCAAGTTACTTAACCTCTCTGTGCCTCAGATTCCTCAACTATAAAAAGGAGGACAACAGCAGGATCCACTCATAAAGTAGTTGTGGAGAATTAACTGAGGAAATCCATGTAGGACATGTAGAGTGCAGGGCACACACCAAGCAGTCAAATTATATTTCCTGCTATCTTCGTCAACAGCATCATCATAAAAATCGTAATTCATAGGTATCTGCTCAAAGGAGAAGACATTATTTTTCACAGACCTGCACGGTCTTATAGTTGTGCTGTATCAAACCCGTCAAACTCAAAGATTTAATTCTAATATTAAATTATGGGTGGCAGCATTGAGATTGTGCACGTCACTCAAGCAATATTTGTTGTCTATTTTGTGCCACACTTGGGTGAACAAACTTACTTGATTCAAGGAAGACTGGGAATGAGTGAAACCAGGAGAGCTAGGCAAAGGTCAAGAATACAAAACCACAAGTAGAAAGAGAAGGTAGATTTAACCTAAAGGTCCATCAGAGGTCAAAATATGAGGTTTGGCCAAAAACCTGAAAGGAAAAGTAAGCCAGAACAGCTCCTACGTGAGACCCCAAACAGAACAGAGCACCGGATTAAAATGCGGGCCACTGTAAGATCATTTCTTGGAGTTAAAAGAGAGCTTAGAAGAGAAGGGAAAAAAGGCAACAGAACAATAAGGACTTCATTTATTACATATTACACACCCATTTTCATTCACTTATCTTTCCGTTTGGAAACCAGAAATAATGAACAATAACTGCATAGTTGAAAAATCTTCACTTCTCTGATTCCCACAATAGCACTGAAGGATCAGTGGAAAGATACTTTATACAGCCAACATTTGTGCCTCACCCTCCTGCCCCCCCTTTTTTCCTGATCTGTGCTATTTATTTTTATTTATTTATTTATTTATTTATTTATTTATTTATTTATTTATTTATTTATTTTTGCTCTGTGCTACCTAAGAGCAGCTTCATGGAGAATTCAGGCCCATCTTATAAACTGACCATGCACGAACAAAGGATTGAAGAATGACGGACAATGCCAGGGGTCCCCAAAGTCAGGACACAACAGTGGATACAGCCAAGCAAGATAGCTAAGATTACTCCTCTCTCAGCATAAAGGTCCCAAAGGATACTAGAAGCTTGGCAACCTTCAAAAGCTTCACTTGCTTCCTGCATGGGGTGGGGGAAACAGCTTGCTTAGTGGGAAAAACCATAGCCCAGGGCCAATCCACTGGCTACATTCATCAAAGAAATGGCTGAGACAGAACAGATTTTTCCCTTCCGTATGGGAATGACTCATGAGCTTGTTTATTCAAAAAGTTACATTCTCCATTGAGAGAGGTGGATGATAGGGGAGCTGGACGATAATAATAGTTCAAGTTCGTACTGGTCAGCCCACCCCCTCCTGTCCCTCACTTCTCTAAGCACAGCTAACTCCCCAGTATGCCTTTGTTTCTCCCCACCAATGCCCAGAGGTGGTGACTGTGTTTTAATCATTCTGCCTTTGTTTTTTTATCCTAAATAAAACAAGCGACACAACTACTCTTTGTCATTTCCTCTTTGTCCTTTTAGAAAAGGAATGCACTCGATGGGTTAAGAATAAGGCCTCTGAGGGGCGCCTGGGTGGCTCAGTTGGTTAAGTGACTGCCTTCGGCTCAGGTCATGATCCTGGAGTCCCGGGATCGAGTCCCACATTGGGCTCCCTGCTCGGCAGGGAGTCTGCTTCGTCCTCTGACCCTACCCCCTCTCATGTGTTCTCTCTCTCTCATTCTCTCTCTCAAATAAATAAATAAAATCTTTAAAAAAAAAAAAGAATAAGGCCTCCGAGTCAGACTGCCTGGGTTAAAATTCAGACTGCTGAATTGCAAACTGCATGAACCTGGGCAAGTTACTTAACTGCCCTGGGCCTCTGTTATCTTGTCAGTAAAAATAGGGATGATCGCGGCGCCTGGGTGGCTCAGCTGGTGGAGCATCTGCCTTCGGATCCAGTCGTGATCTCAGGGTCCTGGGATCTCAGACTGCCCGCCCAGTGAGGAGTCTGCTTCTCCCTCTGCCCCACCCCCCAGCTCATGCGTGCTGGTCAAATAAATAAATAAATAAAACCCTAAAAAAAAATGGGGATGATAATATCACGTATATCACAAAGAAGTTCTTGTCAGGGTTGAATTAGTTAACATATGGAGAATCATTCCTGCCATGTTGTTAGTTGTCAATAAATGTTGGATATTATCATTGTTACCACTTCGCAGATGACCAAACATTCTTCTTCCAGTATGGATCTTTTTAAATTTAGTATTACTTTAGGAAGTTCATTAAGCCACAAACGAAATTAGGTCTTTTAGGGAAAATATATTTGTTCTTTGAAAAACATTTTCTTCTCAGGCTAGGGCGATTTTCTGGGAGTTTGAAGACTCTTAAGAAAGAAAAATTGGGGGGGCACCTGGCTGGCTCAGTCAGTGGAGTATGTGACTCAGTCTCAGGGTGGTGAGTTTGAGCCCCATGTTGGGTGTAGAGATTACTTAAAAATAAGAATAATAAGATAAAATCTTTAAGAAAAAAGAAAGAAAAATTTTTAAAGTATGGGTGTGTGTTTCTGTTTATCTGAAGAATCATCTTCTTCCATATGTGTCTTTGTGGGAAGAGAGTTCTAGATAGATGATACATACATACATACATAGACTTTTATTTTTCTGTTTTATTTATGTTTCCTTTTCCAGCATCTTTGAAAAATCATGGCAACTTATTCATCATTTTTCTATATTTGAAAGATTCTTTATTTAAAGTTTAAAAGTTCTATATTTAAAAGATCCACAAAAGGCAAAAAAAAGAAAGCACTTGCAAATTGCTTCTTTCCAACACAAGGACACTAGAATTTTTCTGCAAATCTCTGTTCTCTGTCACATAAGAAACATATCCCATTAATGAATTATTCTAACTCCTTGTGGCATTGTAACTATTTATTCCACCTTTAATGAAGGTAAGCTGAGCTATTTTTTCTGGATTTCATAGGATTACGAAATTCTTCACTTATAATGCAAAAAAGGAGGTTGTAGACATAAGTGCCCACAAATAAGATTGCCCACATTCTTTACTTGTACAATGTATTTAAATGACAAATAATCCCCAATTGGATTATCCTCGTTCAGTCTGTCTGTGATTATTTAATTCATGGACTGTTTTACTCACTGGGTAAAATCAGGACGTCATCCCCAGGACCTGGAATGGTATTGTTGTGTCCTCCCCAGCCCTCTTCAATGCCTGTCCATGCTTCAGGAAGGGACCATTTTAAAGCTGACTCAGGTGCAGAGGTAGAAGCTACAAAACAAAAGGAAAATAGCAAGTAACTATGAAAATCTGATTCACTATAATAACTTGCAAATTCTATCCTTATTTTAGGATATTGATAATATTTTTACCTCCCAAGGTAGCTGCCTTTTGATATTTTATAACCTTTTAAAAATCATGTTATCAGTGTAAAGCAAGTAATTATTCAATCCTTCAGTTACCTCTACTTCTAGGGAAAATATATTCTACTTTTGTTATTACACATTTGTGCTTTGCCTGATATGACATATGCTTATCATGGAATATTTGAAAAATGCAAATATAGAAAGAAAAATAGGGGCACCTGGGTGGCTCAATCATTAAGCATCTGCCTTTGGCTCAGGTCATGATCCCAGGGTCCTGGGATCAAGCCCCACATCGGGCTCCCTGCTCAGTGGAGAGCCTGCTTCTCCCTCTCCCTCTGCCTGCCTCTCTACCTACTTGTGCTCTCTGTCAAATAAATAAATAAAATCTTTAAAAAAAAAAAAAGAAAAATAATAATAATGGCCTATAATCTCACTACCTAGAGATAACTGTCATTAATCTTTTATTTGCATTTCCTTCCAGAATTTCTCAGCATTTTTATATAATTGAGATTACATCATATATGCAGTTTTATATTCACTTCTTTTTCTACTTGGCTTAGCCATTTTGATTTGCATTTCCTAATGTCATTAAAACTCCTTGTCAACCTAATTTTAGTGGCTACATAATATTCTATCGTATAAAAAGTCTATCATTTACTCAATCCTTAATGTTTGGTACTTAGGATCTTTCCACTCTCTTCTAAAATTATAAGTAATGCAGTGTTAAATATCTCCATACAAATATGCCAGTAACAATGATTTCTTCTTAAAATAGAATCTTAGCAATGGGATCACTGAGTCAAAAGGTATAATCTTCCCATAGCTCTTAATGTGTATTAAAGGCAAGATAATAACCTGAACACCTCTCACTAAAGTAATTTACATGCAGTTCATATGTTCCAACTGGTTTTTATTGATTCTGCCACTGATGATCAAGTGGTATTTTCTTTTCAGTGATCCCACTGGCCTCTTCATCAGGAATTACACCATAAATCTAATAATTTCCAGTGGGGACAGCACAGTATCCATCACACACAACACCATGTTGAACTGTAGCCACATGTTCTTTTCTGGAGTGTGATCCCTAGCGCAGAGACTGAGGGCAGAAAGGGTCTCTAAAAAGAGGATGAAAAGATTCACAGATGACTCCAGATGTTCTTAGAGTTTCAAGAGCTCAAATGATGGGGGATCTCACATGTTTGGGGAGGGGTGCAGAATCTCATCCATTATAGTAATCTTACAAGCACAAATAATGAGTGCCTTCTCTCCCAAAATCTCCTAAAAAGTAGGGATACAAAAAGGAATAAAATGTCATTCTAGCCTGAAAGGAGCTAACACTGTTGTGTAAGTTGTATAAATAAATATTGGGAGGATAGAACTCTAAAGGGAGTTCTCTCTTTTTTTTAAATTTTATTTTATTATGTTAGTCACCATACATTACATCATTAGTTTTTTTTTTTTTTTTTTTTTAAAGATTTTATTTATTTGACAGAGAGAGACACAGCAAGAGAGGGAACACAAGCAGGGGGAGTGGGAGAGGGAGAAGCAGGCTTCCCACGGAGCAGGGAGCCCGATGCGGGGCTCGATCCCAGGACCCCGGGATCATGTCCTGAGCCGAAGGCAGACGCGTAACAAGTGAGCCACCCAGGCGCCCCTACATCATTAGTTTTTGATGTAGTGTTCCATGATTCATTGTTTGCGTATAACACCCAGTGCTCCATTCAGTATGTGCCCTCTTTAATACCTATCACCAAGCTAACCCATCCCCCCACCCCCTCCCCTCTAGAACCCTCAGTTTGTTTTTCAGAGATCATAGTCTCTCATGATTCGTCCTCCCCTCCGATTTCCCCCTCTTCATTTTTCCCTTCCTACTATCTTCTTTTTTTTTAACATATAATGTATTATTTATTTCAGAGGTACAGGTCTGTGATTCATCAGTCTTACACAATTCACAGCACTCACCATTGCACATATAAAGGGAATTATCTTTAATGGTATCCCACAAGGAGAGGAAGTGAGACCTTGCCAGGGCAGGCTTCCTGGAGAGGGAGCATCTGAGCTGCATTTTAAAGGCTTAGGAGCTATAAAGGTAAAGGGGATTGTGGTGAGGGTTTGCACTCCAGACAGAAGAATGATCATAAGTAACGGCAAGAGATAAGAGATTAAGTGGAGGGTCTCTAAGCAGTTTGGTGTTGCTGAGCCACAGAGCTGGGAGGAGGCAAGTGATGAGGTTGGAGAAATAATCAGAGATCCAGGTGTGATGGGTAACAAAGATGGAAGATCCAAAGATGACCCCTGGATTTCCAGCATAGGTGGTAATGGGCAGAGATGTCCATTAAGACGGACATCGATGAATTCCGTTTGAGCCATAAAGGGTTTGGGGTGTCTTCGAAAAGACCTCCAAGTGGAGATACACAGCCAGGAGGGATTGGATATGAATCTGAAGAGTGGGAGAGAGCTGAGTCAAGAAGATGGATTTTGCGGTCGTATTTGAAACTCTAAGGATGGTTGTGATAGCTCCGGAGGATTACAACGTGAAAAGATAAAATGCCTGAGGTCAGAACCTTGAGGAACACCCAGTTATTCTGTCTACGGGAACCCAACTCCCTCGTAATCATGGTCTCATTAGAGCCCTGGGATGAATGAAAAGTATTATAGATTGTGGTGAAGTAGAAATCCTAGGCAATTTAATTAGCACAAAATAGACCCCACACCATGGGAATCAGGCATGGGCTTGGCACAAACTTCACTCAGAAAGAGGCTTTATAAATATTTTATAAACACCAAGACTATAATACCTAGTTTCCTCCCAATTTTGCCTCCTTTCCAGCACTATACTCTAAATATGCAGGTGGGGGTAGGGTGGGGGCTCTGTTGAAATGGCCACTAAGTAGTACCACAAAGGCCAGAAAGAGATATTCTGATGCTTTATTTCCAGTGATATTTCAAAAGGGCAATGACCAGGCTCTTTAAAACCACATACCAGGCTTCTGAAACTCTTTATATCATAGATGTTGGAAACAGATTCTTCACTTTGAGATCTTCACTCTTATTTATAAGAGGGCTGAAACGGTCTTTAATTGAACAAACTAAATCTTAAAGTAACTATTCTAAGAGTTGTTATTATGAACAACTTTGGTCATTCTATACCATTCTGCCTTAAGATAAGAAGACTTCATGGAGAAGAAAACACGTTTCAGTCTCTTGCAAAGTTATCAGACTCCTATAGTTAATATCAGGCTTCTGTCTGGCTATTACTAATATAGAAAGTGGGGAGAGAAGAAGAAGCCTACAAGAGTTAAAGAAACAGAGACATGCAAGGAGAATCAGGAGAGAGGCATGTCTTGGAAGCCCAAGAAATAGAGCATGTCCGGAGGGCAGAAGCCATCTTGTTAACAGCAGAGTTCTGATAAGAGAGTGAGTAAGAAGTGACTGCTGAATTCAGCAACCAGAGCATGGATGATCCCGGTGAGAGCGGCTCCAGTGGTGTGGTGAGGTGGTAAGCAGCATGGCTTACAGTGGATTGAGAAATGCACCGGAGGTGAGGAAGGGAACACACTGGGTCAGATCGTCCCGAAAGCTCACCGAGGAACGAACAGCTTTAGGATTTGAGATGCTCAGGCTTTGATCTGTCTTCCCAATCTTTAGATAAATGAGTCTTAGCTTAAAATCGGATTCCATGAATTCTGATCAGGACCAGCATTTGTGAGGAAGCCTCACCTTGCTTTCCTCTACAAGTCTGTCATTCAGCAACAGCTACGGTTTAAGATGGTCTCCAACTTGAGATCTGAGCCAAATATTGCCCTCTCCACCTTGATCCTTCATCTGCCCAGCTTTTTATGGCTCTGCATCAAGAGACTAGTCTTTTGAGAAGTTTGTAACAGAGATACCAGCTAGAGGAAGACTCAGTATTTAGAATTTTGTTTTGTTTTGTTTTAATTGAGAGGCACTGACCAGAAGGAACCAGTAAAGGAGAAGTTAACTACACAAGACCGAATCATTTACCGATGGGACAAAGTTCAGAAAATGCTGAAAGGGATGAGTTGACTTTAAAAAGAAGGAGGGCTGACAGATTCTCAGAAACCTGAGGAAAGGAAATAAACTTAGATCTATGGGGAAAGGATGGCCAATTTAAGAGAATATCTGATCATCATAGTCCCATATGACTACGCACTATATTTCCAGTTAGCCCCCACTGAAAAGACAATGTCATCAAGATAAAGGCTCTTCAGAAATATTTTTCTCTTCCCCCCAAAAGTGGGTTGCTTTGCCCATTTTCCCCTCTCTCATTTTTTATAAAGCATTATGCCCATTGAGAGGAAATGAGTAAGGCCACAGTGTTGGAAGAACATGAACGACCTGCACTGGGGTGTTCAGAAACCTGGATATCCTCTTGACTCTAATTAGCATAAATCCTCACCACAAACCCACTAAGCATCCATACAACAACTTACATCACCACCACCTCCCCTGTCTCTCCTCAGCATTGGCCCATATACACCCTAATTTCTGCTGGTTCTGGAGTTTCCTGTCCGCATTTCTCTACAGTGTCCCGCACAATCTTGTACACTCAGAATAAACCTACAAGTGAGTCAGCTAGGAGACTCTCTGCAGCAGAACACCCTAACCCAAAATGTCTCATCTGTATTATATATTCATACTGAATCTCAGAGTGGATTAACATATAGATAGAACTCCATTAATTGGGGCGCCTGGGTGGCTCAGTTGTTAAGCGTCTGCCTTCAGCTCAGGTCATGATCCCAGGGTCCTGGGATCGAGCCCCACATCGGGCTCCCTGCTCAGCGGAGAGCCTGATTCTCCCTCTCCCACCCCCCCTGCTTGTGTTCCCTCTCTTGCTGTCTCTCTGTCAAATAAGTAAATAAAATCTTTAAAAAAAAAAAAAAAGAACTCCATTAGTCATTCCATTGTTGTTTTGTCAAAGAATTTTTGATACTGTAATAATCTTACTATTTTTCATAGAACTTTTCATTAATCAAAATACACACTCATATTTAAATTTTGACATTAGCACATCTACCCCCCATCATGAGAACCAGGGAATGTCTTAGAAGTATCTTAGTATTTGAAATTTCTTTCTGATGAATGGTAATGTATAAATTCTGTAACTCCCCGTGTTTAAGATTGTTTTCTCTTGCAAATTATATTGGCTAGGAAAACTGACTATATACAATTAATTTTAATTGAAGTCATAAATTAATATATGCCAAGAAAAGGTACTTTAAACATCTTAGAGTTTATATGGCATAGCAGAACGAACACTGGACTGAGTTGAGTAACCTGAGCTCTCATCCAAGTTCAACCACTGACTAGGTGGGGCAATTGGATAGGATAGCCTGTGAGGTTCTTTCCCTCATTAATATTCTATAACTCTATGAATCTTTCTATTTATTTAGCATGTTGTAATTGATAGGCCAAATGAAACATCTTCCAGTTAAACTGACACCTGCTAACAAGCCCAGGAGCCTGGCCACCGACAGTCTCCTTCCAGCAAGTCCTTAATACAAAATCTTCCTACTAAGTCTGAGTGGCATGGCACCCTGACTATATAGCTGGTTGAATGAGGTATGGCCACCCATAAATAGTCCAGTATCCTCTGAGGGGACCTGGCATGAGAACAACCCCCAATAGATATGTCCTCTACAAATGGCAACTGACCCAACCAATTGAAAATTTGAACACAGAACCGTCAAAGAGAGAATTGCAAGATACTTTTCTTGGCCACTGTTATTTTAAAAGAGATTTAACCATTGATTAGTTAGTCGTTTAATTGACATCCCCATGTGACCATAAGACCCCATGGAGTCAAACATCATTGCTCATCATTGTATCCTCCTGCATCTTGCACAAGAGGCCCTCAATAAATAATGCATCGTGAGCCACCTGAAGGAAAGGAGGGATAAAGGACAGGGGACATAAAGAACAAAATGCTATGGTAGCCCAGAAACAGTTATGAAAACAAAGAACCACATTCTTCCCAGTCCAATAAGCATGGAGTAGTAGCCATTGGTATATCTAGTTTATAGTTTTAGGCTAGTACATTTTCTTCATTTATTTATTAATTTAAATGGAGCAGTTAGATCATTTTCTGATTAGCATGGGCTCTGCTCTGACATAACACAAAAATGCCACTGGAAATCAAAGGAAAACTTGGCCTTTGAAAAGATTTGTCCCTAATGCAAATGCATAGTTAAACTGGCCTAGGATAAACAAAAACAAACAATGAAATGCATTAGAAGGTGCCTAGGAGTCTTTTAGTCTTTGAGAATTTGGCTTTTATGAGTTAGAGAGATTTCACAGAACCATCTGACTTTTGGGAAGGGTTTGTTTACCCCGATGTCCTGAAATCACTGGGAACAATTAAAGTTTTGAGATACCCTGAATTTTTCTTTCCAATTGGTAGAGGCCTAACAGCCCATCTGCAGATCTGGACTCTTGTGTGCACATATGGTCCATAATTTATGAAATGTGCTTATTTACATGTTTTAATTCTCTACTTTCCAACGTTTTGAAATACACCCTTCTTATATCTTTCTTTGAAATGCAGACACGTATTTCAGCTATCAGGGTGACACAATAGGGAGTCGTTAGGCATGATAGCATTAGGGCTGATGCCTACCTGCTTATGAACAATTTGATGCAAGCAATTTATAGAACTGTTATTGGAGGACATTCTACTGTACCAGGCACTACTATTTGGTGGGTAGGTTAATACTCACCTGAAATAGTTGGGGGCACACCTTCCTTCACCTGAAGAGTCACTTGAACGCAGCCTTCACCTGAAACTGAATGCAAAAAGCCACAACTTGGATGTGATGCAAAGAGCATCTTAATACAGAAGATATTCTTATGTGATAAAGATGGCTTTATGCTAAATTCCCCCCAACCTAACTAAATTTTCAAAATTAAAAAAAAAAAATGAACTCCTTGTTAGTTAGTCTAACAATTGATTTCCAACATTTAATTTTGATTGCTTTTATTTGATTAAACTTAATTGCAATGAGGTCGCCAAGAGAATTGGCACATAAATAATTAGGCGGGGAGGAAACCCTTTAGCCATATGTTATTTGGAGGCCAACATTGGTCAGCAGGGCACACCTCTTATCCTATTTCCTCTCCATCATTTTGGAGGCTTAGCTTTTAGAATTCATGTGTTTTTCAATAGAGTTCAGATCACCCATGAAATGTATTTGCTTTACCTTTATCCAAACAAATTGTCCTTTTAATGAAGGCTTTTTTTCTACCCCCCTTTCTCCTCCATCTTCCAAACCAACTGAGCACATTTAAAAGGCCTGGGGTTCATTAATTTTAAGTGTTCAATAAATTAGTGGAAATAATCAAAAGGCCTGATTCTTTCTGATAATGACAATTTGATGTCAGTATAAACCAGGAGATTAAGCTGAGAACATATGCTCCTTTGCCAAGAGAGGCTGCTATAATTAAATAGTGAATGCATCTACAAGGTGCTCTCACGCCTGATTAATTAGTAATCAGGTGTGCCAACTCCACTTTTCAGTAACACCTTGTCTCTTATTGGTTAATTACATTTCTGCCTTATCAGATGTCATGTGAGCCAACACCTCCCACCACTGGAGGGCCCAATGCTGTCAAAGGCTGGAGCCTTGAGGACTTGGTCAAACTCATGCTCTCCATTTGCCTTTCCATGGAACCCTAAACTTTTTCCTTCATCACAAGATGGAGTAGACCAAGGATCATTTTTTTTTCTAATTACAAAGCATGAGCTTCAAAATATTACAAAATAACAATAATAATAATTATTATTATTATTATTATAATCCCCAAAGGGATCTATGATGAGAACTCTCCTATTCCTCTCTTCTTATTTTGATAATTACTCTCACTTTCCCATTATAAAAAGTGGCTTTCCTTTACACTGTACATATTTTGAGACCAGGTACAATGACCAACATGTTCTCTATGTGCTCTACTTTATCACTACTTCTGAGGCTTCACTTACATTGTTTCTCTATCCTGTTGCATATTTTACCCACTTTTTTATCTTAAGTAAATAAATAAATATGCCATCAGCCCAGCATTTCATCTCTCTTTTTTTCTATAATGTCTAATTTACCCATTTGTGCTCATAACTGATATTGGTGATATTTATCCCAAGCTTGCTCTCAATTTAGCAAGTATTTATCAAGCATCAACTGTGGTAAATTTCAGATTGCATCAGTCATGAGCTCTGTTTCTAAATCTTGGAGGGAGGGACTTTTCTCATGTACCTTAGGACACCAGACATTGCCGGACATGTAGATACTATTCATGAACTAATCTAGAAATCCTAAATTTATAGGGCTCTACTCTGAATACCCAGTACTTAACTGACAATTTCAACCAATTGAGCAAATAGAGGCAGGAAAGAACCCTTTTAAAGGAACCAAAAGAGAAAATAATAAAATAGGCTCAACTGGAAAAAAAAACAAAAGAGAATATGGACAAGATGACATCTAAAAACATGCAAAAGGCCGTAACAACAGAGCACTCTTCCATATGAGGAAGGAATTAAGTGTTGTAATAGAATCAAATTCTAAAGAAGGCAAATTAGAAAAAATTCCAGGAATCATTTGGAAAGGGTTATTAGTTCATTTAAAGATTTTATATAAATCATCCTTGTTAAAAGCAGCTTCCAAGTAATGGTAGACTTCACTACATCTGTGCCCTCTTCCTTAAGACAGAGCCACACGAGTAAAGAGAGTAAAAAAGTAAAGTTACACATGAAAAAGTCTTTTTCAAAACTACAGTAGTCATTTTGTAATGCATCATGCATTGTAGCCATCATGGTGATTATTAACCCAGAGACTGAAAAGGCTAAACCCCACCACATCCAACCCCCATGATAGACTGTTCCACTTGCCCTTCCATTCAGGAAGTGACTTCACCCAGGCTCTGTTCTTGGTCAGCCAAGGCTTCCTGCTCGGGGTGCTTTCACGTCTGCAGCTCTACACGGATGGCTTCTGAACTGTGTGGCCACTGATCTTGTTCAGCCTCTACACATGCATAAATGTTTCTTACCTCTTGGGGAGCCTCTTCCCCAAAACATACATTGAAAAGCTATCGCTCCTTTTATTAAAGCAGGTGTGAGAATACCATTCAATCTGAGAAAAGGAGTAGTTTCAGTATCCAAAGAAATGGAGAAAAGTTACCAAAAGTAGTAAAGACTGAAAAAGTCTGATTTCCTTCACCCACCACTTGTACATGGCCCTCTGTAGGCTGGTTCTGAGACATGAGTGCAGGTCAGAGGGTTATTCTTCCCAAACACCATTTCTACACCCTGAGAGTGGAGCCATAGAGAATCATGGGGAAGAGTGTGGCTGCTGAATGAAGTCCAACAGCCTGGGTTTGAATCCTGGGTCTTCCAGTTCCTTGATGTGGGGAACCAACAAGTTCTTCATCATTTCTGAAACTCACTTCCTTCCTGTGAAAAGTGGAAATAGTCGTCCTATCTACCTCATAGCATGATTGGGAAGAAAAGATGAGATAATCCCTATAACATATTTAGCACAGTGCTTGGCACAGAAATGCATACATATACTGCGACTATGGCATGCTCATTATTCTAGCAGCCAGACAACAAAACCCAAGAAATATGCTTCGACTTTTTTTACTCTTTTTTTACAGCTGTACCTAATCATGATGAGTCATAGTATTCAGAGTTGGAAGCAACTTAACCAGATCTTCTAAAGTTTGCTAAATGCTTTGACTCTATAAAAAACAGTGTAAATGTTACACGTCGTTTCCAATTTGGACAAACACAAAGAGGAATGAAAATTGTTTGAGAATAAAGGTACTGACTCAGGAAGAGTTTAAAAGCCTTACACAAGCTGTGATATTATACATATGTCTTCTCAGTGCTTATGATTTCTGAGTGTGTATTTGTAATATGAGAGTGGTTAATCTACTTTGTTTATAAATGGACCCTCATTGCAGTTGATCCTTCCCAGGTTGTAAGAATATCTGGTCTGTCCTCAAAAAGAAAAGAAGCCATTGGGTCAATTATAGTCAAATTATTCTGATGGGTGCTATATGATGTAGGGTTGCTATAAACGCAGAGATCTAGAAGAAAGCACGAAATGTGCCGAGGAGGAAAGAGTTACTCAGCTAAACATGATACTAGGGTCTTCCAGAATTTTGTATCGTGCCCGGCAAGTTTTGTCTTCATTAGGGCACTAGGATAGACAAAAATTAGTTCTCTCCTTGAGTAGGTCCCATTCTCTCTTGCAATTTTGAAGGGAGAATTAAGTATCTAGCTATATTTAAAAAAAAAAAGTGGCATCTTAATGGGCCTTGACTCCTTTCCTATTTCATTCTTCATACAAATTCCCATTTGTACTTCACCATTGAGGTTTAGCACATATTTGGACCTCTCATTCAATTCACATTTATATAGTGTGAGTCAGCCATTGACTACACATGGAGAGAATCTGAAACAGTGACCGCAATCTCTGTCTGCAGATTTCACCCATTCTCTCCCTGATGCACGCCTTCTCTCTTGGTCTCTGTCTGCCCTGGACCCAGGCTCCAGCTCTGTCTTCATGAGCCAGCTGTTGGCTTTGGTCCTCTCTCTCTGCATTGCAGCTTACCTTGCCCTATCTTCTACGACTACCTCTTCTCTCAGATCTGTCTCGCACACCTGTACATTCCTGCTCTGTCTCTCCTTCCTTGTTCAGTGAATTTGACCTCACTCCCCAGAAATTAGCCTTTTTCACTTAGCCATTGAGCATTACTTGTCAGCTGGTCCCTGGGCAGCTAATGCTTGATTCACAGGACCATACTTCTGTCTGAGTCCAGCTTCTCAGGGGCAGCCACAGAACCAGCTTGGCCCTCATAATGCAGGATCTTTCAAAGTCCTTCACAGAAACAATACATGAAAATCCTGTGATCACCTCTGAGTCTTCCATTATCCCCACTAACATTCATTCATGGAAGGGTATAAATGTTTTCTGAGGTGTGAGAATAAAAGAACTTACTCAAGGCACTGATGGATATATCTACATCAACTTCAGTCCTGAGAGTTAGTTCAATTAAACCTTCTTAATTAACTCAGAAAACAATAACAATTGTTATTCTGACTCAGGGATATTTGCCACACTTGCACTTCCTGTGAAAAATGGGGCATTTGTGCAGATCGACAGAACCAGAAATTCCAACGGTTAGCATTCCAGTTGTTTGTCCATGAGGCACATTTAAAAAGCCCCAAATTGAGGAATTTTACAACTTCTCTCAAGAATGTGGTTTGTTAATGGAATATTACTCAGCCATCAGAAAGGATGAATACCCACCACTCACATAGACATGGATGGAACTGGAGGGGATTATGTTAAGTCAAATAAGTCAAACAGAGAGAGACAATTCTCTGTTTGACTTATTTGACTTAACATTTTCCCTCATATGTGGAACATAAGGAATATAGCACGGAGGACCGTAGGGGAAGGGAGGGAAAACTGAAGAGGGGGAAATCAGAGAGGGAGACAAACCATGAGAGACTCTGGACTCCGGGAAACAAACTGAGGGTTTCAGAGGGTTGGAGTTTGGGGGGCTGGGGTAGCCGGGTGATGGGTATTAAGGAGGGCACGTTTTGCATGGAGCACTGGGTGTTACACGCAAACAACGAATCATGGAACACTACATCAAAAACTAATGATGTACTGTATGGTGGCTAACTGAACATAATAAAATAAATAAATAAATAAATGTCCCTGGGTAAAAACAAACAAACAAAAAAGAGTGTGGTTTGTTCTCAACAACAGGTGTTCTTAGCAAGCAAGGAAAGAGACCCAGATAAAAAAGAGATCCCTGGCTCACACTTCTTACTTTTCACCAATTATACCAAAACCTTGCAGACCACATTATAGTCCCAACATATAAACTGTGAGGTGATGATTTTAGTGGCACTAACGATTTATTTTCATAGCTATGGATGCTAATGTATTTTAGAAAAAGCAATTAGGTCATTAAACCCATGATTTTATGGATATTATTGCTTAAAAAGAGGTTAGGTTTTAAAAATAAGATGGCGTGGGAATTGATTTAAGAAAAATCTTAGGTAAATAATAGAACAGGAGGCCTAGGGTGTGACAAAGGGTAAAGTTGGTATTCAAATATCTAAAGTTCAGGAAGCACAGAACCTTCAATAAGCCCAAGGTTTTCCTCTAAATAGAAGGAAGAAGAATTGGTTTACAAGGGTATATACATAAGTTTGGATTTAAAAAAACCAAAACACCAGTATACTAGAAAAAGTACTGACCTAGGGTCAGAAAAGCTGAGTTTGAATGCTGGTTATACCACCTACGCTCTGCATGAACTAGGGTCTGCCATCAGCATCGCTAAGAAATTAGCTCCTTAAGGGGCACCTGGGTGGCTCAGTCATTGAGATTCTACCTTTGGCTCAGGTCATGATCCCAGGGTCCTGGGATCGAGCCCCGCATCGGGCTCCCTGCTCGGCGGGAAGCCTGCTTCTCCCTCTCCCACTCCCCCTGCTTGTGTTCCCTCTCTTCCTGTCTCTCTCTCTGACAAATAAATAAATAAAATCTTAAAAAAAAAAAAAAAAAAGGGAATTAGCTCCTTAAGCGGAGGGCTTCCTAGAAAAAATATTTGATCCTGACTGCTTAGTTTTCCCTCCTTCTTTCTTTCCTTTTCTCATTTATTTTCTTCCTTTTCCTTGCGGGAGACAAGTTGCTTGCAACCAAGAGGCAAAAGTCCTTCTCCCATCACCAGCTCCTGTTCCATTCTCTATACGTTTGCCATAAAGGTTAGCGCAGTTCCCCAAAGTCAATCCTCTATATTACTGGCAGAAATCCTTGGGGATCTTTGGGGAATGAGTTTTCTAGAAGAATGTAAATTAATGTATTAACTAGAATGCTATGGATTGCCTTAGAGGGCCTCACCATGGGAATGGAGCAGAGTTTCCGAGGATTAGGATTCTGCTCTGCTTATAAAACCCTCCCAAAATGCTCCGGGCAGCCGGCTGAGTCCTCTCTCCTCCACAGACGCTAACAGAATTCCTTCCCGAGCTGCTGATGGGGCTTCTGGACCAGCTGAACAACAGAAGGATGGAGGCAGCAGCCTGCTCCGGCCCTGTGCCCTGAGCGCTTTTGAGAAAAGAGAAACCCAGGCAGCACCCTTGAGCTCCTGGCCGCAAACTCAGGAAAGCACTCCTTGTTTTCGGGCTCTCCCAGGTTAACAGCATCTTTTCTGAGCCTTCTGTGTGACGTGACTTGACTTCTTCAGGGCAACGGGTGCGGACAATGAAGTCCATCTGTCTTTCTATCTGCAGCCCTCTTGCCCTCATGGAGAAGGGCCCCGGCTTCTTGCCAGACAGCCTGCCTTTATCTTGGCGAGGGGCGCCATTTGGAGACAGTCACTGGCCGGCCTGGCTAGACGTGTCTCTTTTTTTCTTTTTCAGTCAGAGCAGAAGAAGGTGGTAGGCAGGAGCCTCTGCGCCTCGCAGGCGCTCGCTCAGCTGCCGCCTCACACAATATCCCGGCCCGGCCGCCGCTCCAGTGCGCGAGCGGGGCTGTGTGAACCCGGGAGGGCAACCGTGAATGGCCCAGCATCTGACGCGAATTTATCACCGGCTGCTGGTTGGGTGTAGGAGAAAGCAAGGGGAAGGGGCTGTGGGTGTTTAATGCACCCTGCCACAACCCAACAGTTTGCCCTCAAGAGCCTTTTCCCGATATAAAAGGACAGGGTCAAAAGTAAGTTGACCCCTGGCAGAATGGACGATTATTAGGAGAGGACTGTGCACCAGCAGGTGCTGGAACCCCACTGGCTCCGCATCGGGCTTCCAAGAGTCAGAATATGAATAATCAACTCAAGATTGCTTCCTCCACCCCCACCAACCCCTGTCACCTCCCCCTCCCCCCAACCGTCTCCTCCTGTTTGGGGCAAGTCCTATTATCTCCGTCCAGGAAGGAGCAGAGCCCTCCCTAGCAGCTGCAATAATTGTGTTCCTATTGTGATGAAGACCTCCTCCCGGCCACCCCCCTACAAGTGGCCATTGTGAGGGGAGAGTCAGTGATTATACGCTCCGCCTGATGCTTTGGGGGACCCAGCTGCCGGAGTGCTGACACACGAGCGTGCGTGCGGAAGGCCAGGGAGGGGGCTGGTGGAGGTGGAGGCAAGAGGTGGGGGGATCCTGCGTCTGTGAGACGGGGCCCCGACACACCAGACCTTTTTCATAAGTCAAGCCCAGAACAAATGAGGCTTTATCAGGCCCCAGTGACGAGGGGGTCTCATCCCCCTTTGAAGTGGAGCCGCGCATGGGGCCTAGCAGCTTTTCCTCCTTTGGACGAAGCAAACATCCTTCTTTTGATATGCTACATGCTCATTATCTCTGCCCCATTTAATGATTTTTGATTGAAGGGTGGCGGCTGGGATGCCGAGAAGATCGTTAGAGAGGCTCCATCCAGCCAAGCCTGCAAGAAAGGCTTTCCTTGTGCCTGGGCCTAAATTTGGAATTTCTTAACAGTGTGCGCTTGTTCTTAGAGGCAGATAAGGGCTGAGCGTGAAATTCTTAATTAAGCAATAAATAGAGAGTGGGGTGTCAGCAGATGTGGCCAGTAGCCATGGCAACGGGAATCACACGGGCAAGAGAGCTGAGACTGGATGTAGGCCTCAGGCCTGGGCCTGACTGACAGCTGAAGAATCCCACAAAGCTTGTAAACCAGATTAATTAGCTGACTAATTATTTCATAGCGTTAATGTAACTAAAAAATAAAAATAGTTAACCATGAACTGAAACATCCCTGGAAAAGAGAACAGCAGGGAAAGAGGCGGTGGGGAAGGCAGAGGCAGGAGTTACCCGTTAAATCAAATCGCCTGAACGGAAAAACGGGCTTGCTGGATTTGACTCCGACTCGGAAAATATAAAAGAACACTTGTCCTGCAGTCTTGCCCATTCCCAAGCGTGGCGTAGAAGTTACAGTTCGGAACTGCCACTCGTAATCATCTCTCACATCAAACACTGCTCCTCCTGGGTCCTAACACAAGCTGTAGCACGAGTCCTTCGCTGTGGTCTCTTCTGCAAGTGGCTTCTTGGGCAAAATTCTCAGGGGCTTTACAAAGGCAACCTGAACCAATCTCCTTAAAAGATATTTTTAAATGAGCGAGGTGATCTTATTCTGTGGATAACAATTGCTTAAGTGGTATTACATTTCAATCATGGAAACCATATATCATATATGTCATGTTATCATGAATCTCGGTTATCCTACAAAATCTAGTCAAGAAAAATAGAATGGGACCCTTTCGGAAAGGTTGTGATGTGTACGCTTAGTTCAAGGCACGTGACGTTGTTCATCTTCTGGGGGAGAAAAGAACAAATCTAGAGAAATAATCTACTGAGAAAGTGTGTAGTAAAGTAACAGGGCATACTAATCACATTTAAAGATATCTGGGTGCTTTGTACCACAATTCCAAGATATAAGTAGGTATTCTTAACCTCGTTGTAGAGATGAAGCCATTGAGGCATGGAGCATTTATAATTCCATGCCCCAGGTGAAATAGCCAGCCAGCCACTGATTAAAACCCTAAACCCTAAGCTCTGGCCACGAGCTTTCCAAAGAACCTGCATCCCATAAAGATATTTGCTTAAAAAAAAAAAAAGACAAAACTTGCCTTGGTAGAGAAGAGGAATACTCTCAAAACATATTATATGTATAGGATTTTTTTCTTTGTCACTAGGGATCAGTGAGTTTTCTCCCACAAAGCTGCCTAGCACCCCCCCACACACACACACCCTATTTGGTCAGTGATCAATGATTATTTAGTGGGTGGCACACTCTAGTGGGGAGATCCAGGGCCAGGAGCTAGAATGCCTGGGTTCTGATTTTTTTTTCCGTTCTCAGCTGGATCTAAGATCAGTCAGGTATCTTCAATCACACACAAAGTAGCCAAATGGAGGAAACAAAGATATTTGTGATTTTGTTTGAAACTTCCTATCCTGGGGGATGTGGTAAGGTTGCAAATAAACAATACAAAAAAAGACGGTCCACTTAGAAGTGGTCAACAAATTAATGAAACACAGCCAATTGTCAGTGAAGCGGTACTCTGAACGAAAAGCCAGCCAGGAATAGGAACAGGGTCTCTCCATTCCCCACACCTGAAAGTCAGGCAGGAAATTCAATGGCCCTGAAACAGGTCAAGCAGTCTCCCTACGATAACAATGAAACTTCTGTATACACGACTCTCCCTACATTTTTTTTTTATCTCAGGAATATGTCCACATAGACTGTGAGGTCTCAACTTATGTCTCTCTTCTTATTTTATGTAAATTACCCCAATCGCAGACCTATAAAGTCACACGGTCCAAAACAAAACAAAACAAAACAATTAAGTGAAAGTAACAAACTAATCAATGTAAAATGCAGGGCAGAGAGCTAGAACTCTATGGCTTGGGGTCCTCTTGGGGTACCCATTGCCAACTACCTCACTGCCAAATGGCATTATAAGCCTTCCCAGTGATGTTGTAAACTTGACACAGAAGATATCCGAAATCATAACCAAATCTACCCAGTCCAACACAATTGCATGGAACGCCACCAAAGAGGAGCAGCGTAAGCCTCAGTTTCCCCTGAATCATCATATCCTCACTGTACCAGCTCAGGAATGAGGACAGAAGTGGCTCTAGCCACCTACCTACCCCATTCACTCAGAGGATACCGGAGGCACAAATGACTTCAGAAGCCAGTACGTGGAGCACTGGGAATCATCTTAAGGAACAAGGGTCTCCATGCTCATTAAACATCTAACCAGCCCTCTGTGATTTCCTGGTCCTTTTCCAACTCCTCTTATCTAAAGGTGGAGATACTAGGGTATTCTGATACAAAGAATGATTTCAATTAATAAAGGCTATCTACCTAATAAAAATGTTTTATACTGAAAAATGCATCTATATCATATAGATGCTCATAAATACATACAGACGTACATCTATATATAACTATACATACTTACACAGATATGCATTTCTACCATATATATGTGTATAAATAGTATAAGAGTATAATTTGCTATTAATTCAATAAATAATGATAAAAAAAGGGGAAGAAAATCTGTAGCTGCATGACTTGATTTTTTTTTCATTATGCCACAAATATTCCTTTACCATGCTTGGCTCATGTGGCCATTTAAGTCAGTTTGCAGTTCATGAACAAAATCGGACCAATGGACAAGACATGCTAAGTAATAGAAGGAGAACAACTTGAAATTAAAATTTGGTTCTAGAATATATACCAAGTAAACGGTCATAGTTAATGACACCTCTTTGCTCTTACTTAATGGCTGCATTCAGCTCTAGAGGTAAAAACAGTCTCAAGGATCTCTGTCCACCCTGAGTTTTTATAGTTTTAGGTTACATTTATGGTTGATCAAGTCAGAAATAAAACTTGAATGGTACAATTCAGTGCAAATAAAATATATAGCAATCCATTTGGCAAAGACAGCAATACCAGGGAATTACCATATTCTCCTTTCTAGTGCTATTAAAATTTCATAGTCACAGGGCTCAAGAGTAGATCAGGCTCAGGTGACATAGGACTAGGCACAAGGGAAAGGGACAAGGAACTCAGGACAACTGCCCAGGCAGTCTGATTTCAGAGCCCAAGCATTTAACCGTAACACACAGCTCTCCCCTCCAGGTCCTCATCCCTTCACAGTACAAATGTTTGGAATTCAAGAGTGAACAGTGGCTTCCGACTTCGTGCCCTCAATATTCTCATCCAATTATACTTACCCAGATAGGTGAGTTGCCTCAACTGGGTATTGAAGAACCAGTCACAACCTTGGTCCTGACCAGGTGATGGCAGAGACAGACGGGACCGCCCCACCTGACTCCCACACCTTACGAGGATGTCAGGGTAAGGCCACAGGACCTCGTGCACCAACAGGAGGTAGTTCCCAGGAGCAAAGCTGCCAAACGTTGCTGAGTACTTGAAGTGAGAGAACAATACAATAATGCTCATTGAGTAAGGAAAGATTTTGCCAGAAAAGAGCTACAAAGAACACAGATGGAGTACTTTAGAAATATAGCAGTTCACACCCATTTTATGGATGAAGAAGCTGAGGCAGGCGGAGGTTCAGTAACTTGCCCCACACCACAAAGCAGGGGAGTATTGAGCCAGGATAGACACTAGGATCTCCACCTCTACCGTCATCATTCTGATGCCTTCACCTTAAGAAGATTCCCCAAAATGTTCTCATGGGAACCTCAAGGGAAGGAAAGAACTCTCCTTTCTGAATAGGGTAGTGAGAGGATCAAAGGAGATTCTGCCTTGAACTATACCACACCTAAGACCAGCTCTCATGACTTTAAGGAGAATGTGAAGGAAGAAAGAAATGCATTAAAAGGAAGAGGAGAAGCTTGAAGAAATCCACTGGCTTTTTTTTTTTTTTTTTTTTTTTTTTTTTTTTTCAGAAAATGCACCCACTTTCCACATGGCTATTTCTATCTTCATGCCTCCTAACTATTGGACTCCTTCAACCAACCCCAATGAAGGTCTAGACCTTTATTTGCAAGTTAATCTTTGACCACAAGGTGGCAGTATGCAATGTAAAAATGCTTTGTTAAGACCTTTTCTCTGGCTACAAACACTCCTCTAAGGGGTAAGTTGGTTCTTAACCCCTAATCTAATAATATAGTTCTATAGAATGCTTAGAAGGTATTTTTCATTGTATTAATAATGTTAAAATTCCAGGCAGAACCATTGTGTTATTCAAGACAAGATTCAAACAGATTCTAAAATTTTTAAGTTAAAAAAATTAAAATTAAAAATAACCACCATATCTTATATTCAGATTACATTCATCAGGCCAAAATGCTGTGACAGTTTTCCTTATCAGCACCAGAAGATGCTAATTCCTGCAAACTGCTATTTCACAGGTGGAAAAATAAGAAGCCCTAGGGAATGCACCATACCCGTGAATGAGTTCCTGGGGTTACCTGCAGAGATCTGTTGATCCAAGGGGTCTCAAACTGCAGTGAGTAAGTCTCTTGATCCAAGAGCAGAGCCATCCAGCCATAAAGGTTAGACAATGTATCATGTACATAAGTGACAGTGGTTGTCTTATTTCTGCTGTCAGTCATGGTTAAATTGTAAGAAACATCTGGAGCATTAGCTCTAGGGTGATTTAAAAAGAAAAAAAAAATGGGGGTTAAGTTATTTGTCCATTCTGGATCTAATCCACTCCTCTCCCATCAGTGGTAATTCATCTTCTATTCTTTCCACGTATGTCTTGGGCCATCTTGTCTGTATGTCTACGGAGTTTTTCACAATCACTGTATGGCTCAAACAACCCAGTTGGGAAGATGTCATTGGATCATTTGTGCATTCCACTGGTCTGGTGGGTTGAAGGTAGAGACATTCAGATCTGAGACCACTGATAAATGCCATCTTAACGAGTTCATACAGGCCAGGACCATATACTATTATTTTAATAAAGAAATGTCCATGTCCGGAATTCTGCCATAGACCAATTTCATCAGCATCAGAGAACATATTATATCGTTCTTAGATATTCTTATGAGAAGCAATGTCTGAGGCCCAGAACCTAATATGCCTAGAACCTCAGAAGGCCACCTCCAACCACCCAGCAGAAATGGCTTCAGTAGCCTTCCCTAGTAGAGATCTTTAAATTAGAGATATTTTGTCCCTTTTGGTCTCTTCCACCAGGCACAGGATCTGCACACAATGGGCACTCAAACCATGTCTGTTATATGAAGGAAGAGTGCATGGATGAGCTCTCTCTAAAGCAGCTGGTGCCCATTTCCTAGTTTATGGAACGCATCTCTAGAAGTGAATTTTAGCAAATTAGGAAATTGAGGCAGAGCATGGCAAAAGCATTATGTGAATGTTACAAGGCAGAACCGGAAATTTATTAATTTCTACAAATTACACAACCCACCCCAGAAAGTGATTTTTAAGACTTCACTAGAACAAACAGATTTAGCCACATGCTAAGACCCTAAAAGAAAGTCAAAGTGGACAGAAAATAAAAGGCAAAAGTAAAAAAAAAAAAAAAAAAAAAAAAAATCAATACACATTATGACTGTCCTTCCCCCTTTGGTTTGGTTTTCATGAGAATCTTTAACTGTGGCATTTTGCTGCAGGCAGATAATTAAATTCTCAAAGTAGAGGGAAATGAGACGAAGGAGGATGTTGGGTTTTCAAAGTGAGGTGTGGCATGAGCGTATCCAAAGCCAATTTACAATCCAGTGCATTTTATAAAAAGGAAACTGTTTTTAGCATGAAATGCTTGGTCACTATGATCAAATGGCATAAACTGGAAATCTATATCCACATACGCGAGGTGGATGCATTTGGGTAAATTACTGACCCTCTTTAAGCTTTCATTTCCTTTTTCAAAAAATGGAGGTAAATAATATGTATCTTACATATATGTAAAACTGTGAAACTCAGAGATAATTCAGTAACCATCACCAAGCCCAGTTAATATCTACCACAGCTCATTTAAGAACAAACCTCAGGGGGCACCTGGGTGGCTCAGTCGGTTAAGTGTCTGACTCTTGGTTTTGGCTCGGGTCATAATTTCATGGGTCCTGAGATGGAGCCCCGCATTGGACTCTGCACGCAGCAGGGAGTCTGCTTGAGATTCTCTCCCTCTGCTCCTCCCCTACCTATGCAGTCTCTGTCTCTCTCTCAAATTAATAAATAAATCTTAAAAAAAAAAGGAACCTCAGATGTGCCAGATTTGCCATTCTGTACTATTTATGTTAATGCTTAGCAGTTTATCCAGGATATTTGGTCATTTAAGAACACACTCAAACCCTTCATGGTGCAGAGCCCTGGCCCCAGCAATGTAGTATTTGATACATACTTCTTGAAAGAATATGTGTGTTTCTTTCATTCATTCATTAATAAAATGAAAAGGATGAAAAATGTTCAGGGCATTTGGGAATAAAAAAAAAAAACCTACTCTTTTCCCAGATTTCCTGATGCAACATTAACTGAACCTTTAGAAACTTGGGGTGAGAGACTTTCTCTGATCGGGCTTGGGACACTTAACGTTTTTCACATGTGTATCAGGACTTACACTGGAACCAAAGAATAATACTAAACTCGTATTCTTAGAGTCAGAATGGACATGAAGATCATCTGTTCTAACTTTCAACCCACTGTAGGAATTCCCTCCACATTTCAGCCTGTCCTTCCTCCAGGTATGGGACGTCACATTCTCACATAGAAGACCATTACATTTATGGAGCTTATTTTTAGATTTTAATCTTTAGACAATCTTTAGAAAGCTAAATTTTTTTCCTTGTACTTTCTACCCATTTGTCCCCAGTCATCATGGCTCTCTTTTCCTCCAACTGAAACCACACGTCCCGGAGTCCCAGGAGATGACCCAGCACAATTTGGCCCAACTGATATATTTTTAAAATAGTCTTCTGAGAAATAAATGTAAAACAAATGTATTAAGAAGAGATAAAGTTGGAACCAAGAAATACCAAAGAGGTCAACAGGTTGGCTAGAGTAAGTATCCCGATCAGTATGTAAAGTGGGATTCCTCAAAGTCCAAAGAATGATTCTGAGTATTTCAGATTCTGAAGGTGTATCCTTTCAGTTTTCACAGAAACATATGGGCCCTGGAAAATGAATCACAAGAACTAAATCCAGGAGAGACTCATAGATAAATCAGAATTCCCATTTAATAATTCACAGTAAAAAAATAAGGCTGCCTTTCACATAGCAGGTATTTGATAAATATTTGTTGAATGAATGAGTGTTAAAATGGACCAATACACCTCAAACTGATACTTGGTGATATTTCTCCCCAACAGGGAAGTCTACCTGGAAAATCCACATGAGGGTGAGAAGATTTCTTATAAACTTATCAATTGAAGAAGACAAGCCATTTGATCATAAGTTACCAGAACCTGATACAGCCAACCCCCATCTCAATAGGATGCTTGCCATGAAGACTTAAAACATTTATATATAATGGTCAGAAAACCTCTTCTGGACATATATAAGCAATCTACACTCTAGTGAGCCCTGGTTTAAAAAAAAATGCTAAAGAAAAAAATTAAAATTAAAAAACGCTAAGGTTTCCTTATGAACTGATATTTCTTTTATCCTAGTCAAGTGCTCTCAATTAAACCACTTTTACAAAGTTTTTAAAATTATAGACCAAAAGAAGATTTCTACTTGTTCAAATTCATCCATCTGTTCACATTTAGTTCCTCCAACCTTTTTTTTGTCACTTACGTGTCTTAGCAATCTATGTTTGTCACACTTAAGATATCATGCATACCATCTTGAAAATTATGACAATATTACCTCAGTATGTTACAATACAATCAATTGGGTAGATAGCTCCAGAAATGCTTCTTAATTTCAGCAGTATGGCCCCAAGAATCCTCCAAGTCATTTTGGTTTCTTTTTGTTTGTTTGTTTTTTAAGATTTTATTTATTTATTTGACATGGAGATAGAGCCAGAGAGCACAAGCAGAGGGAATGGCAGAGGGAGAGGGAGAAGCAGGCTCTGCACTGAGCAAGGAACCCGATGCGGGGCTCAATCCCAAGCCCCTGGGATCATGACCTGAGCCGAAGGCAGATACTTAACCGACTGAGCCACCCAGGCGCCCCCTCCAGGTCATTTTGACTAGATTTAAATATTTCTCAAATTTCTATCAGCATCCCATTTATAAATCAATCTTTAGGGTACAATTTCTCCTGGGTTCAGTTTCTATGTATTGTGACTTCAATTATTGCAGGAGCCATTTTTTCAGACCATACTTCCTAGTTCCTAAAAGCCCTTATAAACATGACCCCCTCTTCATATATTGTAAAACCACCAAATGCTAACATTCATTCAGTTCTATTTGTTTCTGGGACTATTGTACCTTCCTTTAGATGCCCTTCTCCTTCCAAGTGGCATCCAGCCATCTGATGCTAACCCCTGATCAACCAGAGACCCACCATAGCACATTGTGATCCTAAACTATCCTTTCCTCTTCCTTCTTCATGCATTGCCCTGGTCCTATCAAGCCATCCCATCCATCCCAATTAAGGTTTATGTGGGATGCAATTTTACAGGTCCTCATGTGCAGCACCAGCTTTGTAAAATTCAATCCAGGTAGAGAAGGAGGTTATCAAAGAAGCCTTCATTACAGCTGGTAGTGGAAAAGGTTCATTCTGAAAAGAAAATCAAAATGTAGAAGACCCATCTCCCCATAGGCAAGATGCCTTGTGTTGACCATCACTGGGATCCAAAAATCCAAAGTCAAATCAACTCCTCTCCTTCTAGGCCAAATGACAATGGTGGGGTGGCTCTTCTGAAAAGCTCCAAAAGAACATCAAGTCTCGAAGAACACCATGAAGAGAATTGACTAACCATAATGACTACAATTTTCACTTGCCCTAAATAGCCACCAATTTCCCTGTGCCCTAAATAGCCACCAATCTCCCTCTCTTTACTGTTAATGAAGCAAAGGAGCACAAAAGTATTTCTAATTTGGAGGAGCCAAGGGAGTCTGCATGGGCCATTAGCAGCAGAGAGCTTCATTACTAGGGGAAGAAGTCTCTCCCTGAACTTCTCATGGCTTTATGTGCAAGAAATCAGGAGGCAACCAGTCCATTTTAAATGTTAACCCTTCCCTCTGCATCAGCAATAGCTCTGTATATAACCAAAGAGACAAAAAGGCTACAAGCCTTTCCTTTTCTTTTCCTGTTCAAGGGGGTGCCTTAATTTTTGCTCTTCTTTTTTTTAATAACTGAGATTGTTTTTAATTAAGGGATATTTTCCTTTAGAAATACAGCACTATCACTGATAAAACTTCCCAGCCTAAGTATTAATTTAAGATACTAGTTGCATAAACAGTTATGTAATTTAGTGCCCATACACTGTGTGGAACTGTTGAATGTGTACTGCCCACAAAGGATTTGTTAGGCAATCAACAATACCAATGAGAACAAATATTAACTCCCTGGTTTGTGTTTACCATTAGCTTACTTTTCCTGAGGGTCCATATCTCTGTGTATTAAGACAAACATTGCATTGAGCTCTAAATGCTCTCAATTCAGAACAATTGTGAAATAAACCCTGTATAATTACACATCTCCTAAGCCAGACACATCCTAATAACTAGCCTCAAATGGTGCTACATCTCCTGAATATTAGTGCTTGCTGCCCTCACTCTCATCTTTTACTGCACAAAGAGGACAAAATCAGAATTTCGAGCACAGCCCACAATTTTCTGTGGCACAGCATTGCTTGAACATCCTTTAAAATACCTTGAGCTCATAACAAGTCCTTCCCAGAAAACCACTATCCTACCTCTGACCTGCCACCATCCAGGACTATTTTCTATGTATCAATAATTTTTATATCCCCTTATTGATTGAGGAACACTTAAAAATATTTCTCCTTCTGAGTAAGACACCTAAAAAAGGAAGAAAGCCACGACACTCAGTCTTTCCCCCAAACTTCTAACAATCCTTAAATTCACATACCAAATAGAACCGGTAAGCAGAGAGGAAGCCATATGATTTAATAATCTTTGTTTTCTGACAGGCACACCCCAACATCACTCCTCCCATGATTTTGCAGATATCCATCTCTGTTTATCTTTTTTCAGAGTTGGCTAAAGCAATAATAATTTATTGTAGAGAAGTCCCTGAATCAACCTAGCACCTTCTCAAAGATGGCGTCTATAGTTTTGGCAGCATACTTGGGACAATACTTCTTGCTTATTATATCTGAATCCACGAAAAGAAGCAATAGATAGCTAATGTCCTACCTAAGATAATCCTTCATACATGATTGCATCTCTTCTCTTGATCTATTGATCCAGCCAGAATGACTACCTCAGAACATGTGAATTTCACCATGGGAGCTATGCCCCCAGAAGGCAAACAACTACTTCTCAGGGATATTGAAAAACAATTTTATGCATCAGGTAGGAAGTTAGACTAAGAAACTCGTCTTCCCTTCTACACACACACACACACACACACACACACACACACACACCCTTGGTGCTGTGGTGGAGCTGACTGACCTTTACTCACTACTCATTGTCAGCCCTTCTTCCCAATGTGTTCGTTCAGTGACAGCATGATGGTAGTCATGAATAGGACATATGAGAATATTTTCACCGTGGAACTGGGCAAATGCTACAAATCAGGGTTTTTTATTCTAGAGAGCTAGTTGTTAAATATTTACCGGCTCGCTACTATGGCCCTTTATTAGTCATGAAATTGAATGACCATATAGTATTGTTGAAATTCCTCAGTCTGGGGTCCATTATGATTTTTAGATCTTTTTCCGCTTCTGTAACCTCTGGTGACAAGAAAGGATACTTCTTGGAATTTTCCTGTCTCACTCTTTTTTTTTTTTTTTTAGAACTGAAAAGATACCATTACTGATGCTATGCCTTTATCCCTAGGAAAGAGAGTTAGGCGATTATTAAAGGAAAAGCTAGGCCAAAATTTCCATTTGAACTCTTCTTTACTTTTGCATTTGCAGAGGCAGGGAGTGCCTCATACTTTGAACACTGACACATTAAGAGCAGTTACATAGGTAAAAACTGAACGCAAGCACTACAGGAGAGGATATTAAGCAAGATCTAAGAATCAAGGTGATCAACAAGAACATTAACCTTTTCTTCTCCAGAAGTAGGAAGAAAGAAGTAGAAGGTATTGGAGCACAATGAATCAAAGCATGTCCAGAATGACTCCATATTCTAGGAGTAGCTGGGAGGTTTGGCTGGATTGGTACAATGTCATGTGACCATTGGGAAGTATTCCTTATTTTTCAAGAATTGGATTAAGTTGCATTTGAGCTTACTTAATTCCCTTGCCAGGCATTTGTTTCTCAGAAACATAAAATCTATAGTATTTTATTCAATTAGTAGTATGTTTAGATGTTGTTTTGTAAATCACAGCTGTAAAACAGAGACTTTTTAAAGACGACATTTATTAAGTACTCACTATATGCCAGGCAATGACCTTGTGAGATAAATACCATTGTGTCCATTTTATTGATGTGAGAACTGAAGCAAAAAATAAAGGTGAAGCACCTTGTCCAGAGAAACACCCCTTAGGAAGGGTGGGGAGTTACAGCTGGTATCCACAAATAATTCTTACTTACTTCTTTATTCTTTAGTCTTTGAAAAATAATTTCAAATATATGCTTGTGTCCTGACTATTTTATGTACATCCTATAAACTTGGAGGGACTGGTTGGCCCATCTACAACATCTTATAAACTTATAATTTCTCCCACACTTAATACAGTCAACAAGGAGAGAGAGATCAGGGTTTGATTTATTGATAATTGAATAACTCTATGACAATTGAAATAACTATAGAGTGCTCTAGACTACTACTACTAATAATAATAATGAAAATAATAATAATAATTCCCAGATGGTAATGGTGAGGATTGAGTTCTTATTCTCCCCATCACAGCTGGATGCATCTAAACCACCAGGGAAGGAAAACAAGAGCAAATGTTGACAAACTGCTAATTCGGTAGGGGTGGGACAGGGGCAGAGTAAAGAAGGAGTCATCTACGATGGACTCTGAAAAACAAACTGAGGGTTCTAGAGGGGAGGGGGGTGGGAGGATGGGTTAGCCTGGTGGTGGGTATTGAGCAGGGCACATTCTGCATGGAGCACTGGGTGTTATGCACAAACAATGAATCATGGAACACTTCATCTAAAACTAATGATGTAATGTATGGGGATTAACATAAGAATAAAAAAAAAAGAAAAAAAAAGAAAAGAAAAAGCCAATTTATGTCCAATAAAAAAAAAAAAAGGAGTCATCTATTGGAATACATCGTCTGGTCAACCGATAGCTTCAGGAAGCAAAAGCCCAGAAGATATTATGAAAGAACATTTTTAAGTATTACATGTCCCTAGGAATTTTAGAAATAAAGTCAGGATAGTATCTCAATCTGGGGTCTTCTAAACAAACATTGAGTGCCATCAACTCCACACAAACATGTCCTAACAGAGAAATAGACAGTAAGAACATGAAAAGAAAATCTGGGAGAATCCACAATTTTTTCAATTATATTCATTTATTAAATACTAATTTTATTGAGTTACTGTGTGTTCAATATTGGGCACTGTAAGTCAAACAAACAAACAAATAAACCCTATCCTGGCTCTGCTTACCAGCTACAAGAGATGGACAATCTGTAGAGCTATACTGGAGCTTTGAGTATTGGGTAGAGCAAATATAGAAAGCCAGCACACAGCAGGGCTACCCAAACCTGTACAGGAAACTCAGGGAAGCCTCCCCGAGAAAATGACCTTCATGCTGAGTTCATGAAAACTGAACCTTATGAACTGAAAGGCACAGAGAAGGTGAGTGTGGCTGAGGCACAGGATGCAGGGAAGGGAGGGCAGAGCACTGAGCAAAGAGGCTGCAACTATAAACAGGGAGCAGGCCATGAAGGGCCTGCAAGACATGAAGAATGTGGGACTCTCTTTGGGAAGTACTAGAAGCTCTTAAAAAGTTCCAAGCGAGGGAAAGAGTGGATGGCAAGACAAGATCTGCATTCACGAAGTTCAAGGATAAGGTCACTGCAAGGCAGCCAGCTAAGAGGCTGTTGTGGTCCCACAGGTGAAAGGACTAGAGAGGGGAAGTTGGGAAGGAGAGAAGTAGAAAGACGCAAGAAGGATTTTTTTTTATTTTACAAGAGAAAGTGGACAGGACTTGGTCGGTGGTGTTTATGTGGGAAATAAGGTAAAAGATGAGTCAAGGGTGACTCCATGCTTCTGGCTTAGATAACTGAAGCATTCACCTGAACATCCAGGAATTCGCAACAGCCTATGGATAAAGAACATAAATTCAGGTTTGACAAGTCGAGTTTGAGAGGGCTACTATATATTCTAGTGGAAAGCATTGCTGCTCAGTAGAAATATGATGCAAGCCGAAAGGCAAGGCACAGGTGTTACCTTAAATTCTATAGTAACCACATTTAAAAAGTAAAATGAAATAGGTGAAATTAATTTTAGTAATATATTTAATCCAATATATCTGAAATATTATTCCTTCAACATAATCAAAATAAACAAGTTATTGAGATATCTCATTTTTTTTCCCCACAGCATCTTAGAAATATGGAGTATAATTTATACTTACAACACATCTCAATTGGGACTAGCCACACTTTAAGTGCTTGGTAGCCACATGTGACTAGTGGCTACAATATTGGACAGTGAAGATCCTAAGGGCAATTGGATAGATGGGTCTGGAGTTCAGTAGAACAGTATAAACTAGAGGAAAAAAAATCTGGAAACATCACTGTATGTTAACTGAAGTGGTGAAATAACCCCAATCACCTGGGAAGAGTATGACTTGAGAAGAAAGGAAAGTGCTTCACAGAACCCTAAGGAATGCCAGCATTTAATTTATTTTTTCAAGTAATCTCTGCACCCAGTGTGGTGCTTGAACTCACAACCCTGAGATCAAGAGTCACACACTCTACTGACTGGCCAGCCAGGTGCCCCAACATTAGCATTTAAGCGACAGGGAGAAGCGCTTATAAAGGAGACATAGAAGGAGACACAACAAACTTTTGGTATATTACCTTTGCTCCATGTAATTATCCCTATACAGAAGAAAATATCTGTCTAAATTTGGGGGAATCCGTGAATCAGTGAATTATGTGAGGCATATCATCATTACGGGACCTCTGGAGAAAAATGGCACAGACATATTTTTCTGAAATGAAGCCCTGACTTACACAATAGGGCTAACACCACCCCTGTCTTATCAGGAAGGATGGGGTGGGTAGAATGAGACTTGTAGTAACAGAAGCTGGGACAAGGACACTATGCAGAATACCTGTGGCTCCTACATAAAGAAAATGCTTTTACAGTTGGTGAGTGAGAGCAAGAGTATAAGCAGCACTCATACAGATCAAGCACATTGCCATTTTAACAAAACATGAACTAGAATGTGCCTTGTAGAGAGTGGGAATTTTTTCTTCACCCAAGTATTAAATATTATTACCAACTTCAAATATATACATACACTTGTGCCAACCCAGCTGGAGTCAGAGGAAGCTATAAAACAGGAACTGCCACAAACAAGGGTACCCATCAGACCTCAATAAGGTAGTGGGGGACAGAAACGGAAGGTCTCCAATGTCAAACAAAAAACTTAGAGTGAAATTGGACCATAGACGGGGCCTTCCCAAAAAGAAATCACACTCCAGCCACTTGGTTGTTGGCACAGGGAGGGGAAGGATGCCTTGTTTATGTAGCTCTGTGAGGCCCCACACCCTGCCCTTGGGGGGCCTCGTGCAGGGGGAGGGTGGGAAGAGCTGAAAGTGAAGACAGCAGGGTGCTTGCGCCATATCAGATCTCCATCAACACGCAACCCCCAAAGATCATGACTGTGGGAGCTTTGTAAATCAACTCTTAGGGTGGTTGCTTCAGGGCAAATGGCACAACAAATTAATCCTTTCACCATGAAATGCAGCAAAGTTTGTATCTATGCTGAATTCAAATTGCTCATTAGCTCTGACATGTTCCTAATGAGGTTATAATGCTCTGGGACAGAGATCAAGTCACTGAGCACAAATAGCTAGAGATAGAATCATAGAAAAATAAAGTTAGAAGGACCTTAGAGCAGTGCTTCTAAAACTTTAATATCAATCACCTAGCGATTCTGATTCAGGATGTCTGTGGTGGAGTCTGCGATGCCCTATGTCTAATGAGCTCCCAGGTAATGCTGATGCACTTTGACTAGCAAGGCCTAAGAGATCATCAGATCCAGTCACCTTATCTTAGAGGTAAGGACGTTATATCATTGGGAGTGCGCTGCAACTTCCCTGAGGATTATTTTGGGGTAGTTGTGCATTTGTCCATAGACCTGTAGGTCCACCTGAAACTTTTTAAACAGAAGCATAGGGAGTAGGGTGACCAACCACCCTGGTTTCCTCAAGGCTGGGACATGAGATTTTCTATTTTAAAACCGGGAAAATTCCAGCCAAACCAAGACAAGTCTTTAGTCTTTCATCCTAGTAGGACCCTTCTGAATCTCCTCACAATATTGTATCAGGACTATTATCATTTTTACCTTGTCAGTCCCTGAGTGCTGGGATCATGACCCTGCCAAGGTAAGCACCTAAATATCCTGTTCTGAAGTTCTCCAAGAATAGATGCTCAGACAAGATACATCTGCAGAGCCTTTTACCACCATATTGCTAAGTACCCTTCATTTTTAATTTTTAGATTTTTTTATTTGAGTAGAGTTGGTGGACAATGTTACATTAGTTTCAGATGTGATTCGAGAACCCTACATGTTAAGTTCACCACAAGTGTAGCTCCCATCTGCCACCATACAATGCTATTAGAATACCGCTATGTTCCCAGTGCTGTACCTTTTATTCCCATGACTTACTCATTCCATAACTGGAAGCCTGTGCCTCCTATTCCCCTGCTTAGCATCTTTCTAAGAGACAATCTCCAGTTCTCAAAGGAGGGCATAAAAAAGGAGTATCAAGAACACAAAGAAATAAATATACAAGCGTATCATGTTCTTTTTAATTACACAAATCTATTTTAATTTTCCCCCATTTGAAAAAAAAAATGTATTTAAGAAATAAATCTTTTATAAGTCTCAAACACTCATTAACAACATCTTTGGAAAAATCACTAAAATAGCAGTAATACTCAGGATGCATCCCTGATTTGAAAACAGAAAGTATGCTGTGCACAATTGAAATGATTAGAAATGAAAATCTCTCTCCACATTGTTATTTTGCTTGCTGGAATTAAGGCCCATTAACATCTGAAAGAATAATAAACAGTTGAGGAAACAGAAGTGGAAAGTTTTTAGACTAGTCAATGCTAGCAGTGTATTGCTATGGCTTCTAAAAAAGAATGTCAGGATACTGATTCCATATGCAATCAAAGTGCAGACTTTGCACAGTCCTGATCGCATTGACTTACCATGGAGTTTACCTGCTTAAATAAGACGCCGACATAGTCTGGCTGAATGACTTGACTTAATATTCATGCAGTTAGGACACTTAAAACAATGGAAGGAAAGAAGTGTGGCTAAATATATGCAATGCATTTGAAATAGGTAAAAGATAGAACCCTAGACACTCAGCAGTCATTACCTGGAAATTAAAGAGGGCAGAAGCAATCCTATTATGCATTATAAACAGCCTAGCTGCTGACTTAATGGTAGTTTGACTAGCATAACCAAGGAGTCCTTGCTCCAATATTAATAGGAAATGTATTATACGGATCCAATAGTTCATGAAATTAACAAGGAAAATGAACTGGAGTGGAGCAACTTTGCAAGTAACAGGAAGGCACCAGCAATTGCTTCCCCAGAGCATACTGAACACTTAAAAAGAGCTTGGGGAGAGTACATGTATATAAATGAGAATGGACATTATTGGAATTTTTTAATAATACTTCTAATTTAAATACTTTTCAAATTCTCCATTGGTTGCAAATCTTTTCAAGAAGAAGCCATTAGCTCAAAATGTCAATAAGAGGTCATGGGCTATGGGATCTGGCCCACTGATATTGAAAGTTAGCTGCCACTTGAATCAGCTTAAAATGACCATAAACGTATGATTTGACAGCTGTCAAAAGTATTCCCATATCATTTTTATAGAACTAAATACTTCTAGTAGAATCTAGAAAACAATTTCCCTTCTATAAACCCCAACAGCCTGAACAATATATGCCTGCTCATTGGCAAGCTGAAAAGTATGGTGAAGTCAACTTACAAACCAATAGACATTCGGTGAAAGAGAACATCTTCCCCACAGACACTGCCATGAACAATCTGACTGAAGCTTGCATTGACCAAACAAGACGCTGGAAGAGTTTCCATAGAAGCAAGAATATGACTTCTATTTCTCCCAGACAGAGACCCATCCAAGTCTTCCAAAATTGCTGCATGAGGAAATGGAAATGCTACTAAGTTCGGAGAGTTTATAAACTTTAGCTGGTTGGTCTTCACAGTAAATCCACCTATAAATTGGAAAACAGAAAGACTGTTACACATGGCACAAAAGACTATTATAACATATGACAGGTGAATTCACTGAGATGTTTTTAGTACTTTAAACTGCATATTTATACAGGTAAATGATTCACTCCCTTATTTATTCAAGGAAAAAAGTCGTGAGTGTTTGTTGTATGCCAGGCTCTGTGGTATGCGTTAAAAACATAGAGGGAAACAAGAGCAGGATTGGCATTGCCTTCATGCAGCCTGTGTTCTAAGGCAGTGAATCTCAACCAGGTGGGTTTGCCCTCTAGGGCACATTTGGTACTGTTTGGAACCATGTTCGGCTGTCAACGCTGGGTGAATGGCAGTGTTACTGGTATCCGGTAGGTGGAGGCAGGGATGCTGCTAAACATCCTCACTGCACAGGACAGTCCCCACAACCAAAACTTATCCAGCTTAAAACACCACCAGCGCCAAGGGTGAGAAATGGGTACAATGGGAAATAGAGATGCAGAACACTAATTTACTAGTTACTAACTGTAAAGGGGTCGTGGCTCAGTCATTCGATCTTTCGGCTCTAGTTCTTCTATAGGGAGTCTAACCCTATCTGTTATGAGGCTCGTATTTTAAATATTCACCCTCAAAAGCAAGGTTCAATCAACCACGTGGGCAAATGGTAATAGCAGCACCCTTTTTAAGTATCAGCGGTAGGACTACACTTTTTGCGGTCTTTCTCTCACCCGCCTGCATGTGAGTCATCAGTACTGCTGCTGGTCCAGCTGCCTGGGCCTTCTAATTCCCACCCCCCTGTCATTAAAATGTAAAAACTGAGTACACATAGGACCTCAGTACATTTGCTACTATATTTCTGTGTTATGTACATTATAAAATATGCCCAAAATGAAATAAAAAGAGTAAGATACAAATAATTAGTGGTCCTGAGGTTTTCATTCCATATCCCCGTAGAGTCCATGCAGTGAATTAAGTCCTGCATTCAAGACTCCAGGATTCCATCTCTTGCAATTTCTTTTTTTTTTTTTTAATTTTTTATTTATTTGCGAGAGAGAGAATGAGAGACAGAGAGCATGAGAGGGAGGAGGGTCAGAAGCAGACTCCCTGCTGAGCAGGGAGCCTGATGCGGGACTCGATCCCGGGACTCCAGGATCATGACCTGAGCCGAAGGCAGTCGCTTAACCAACTGAGCCACCCAGGCGCCCCACCTCTTGCAATTTCTATAGTTCATCTAATACCACAACCATGCACCACTCTACCATTTGGTCCTATTGGAATTTCAATTTTTGCATATGCTGTTCCTAATTCCTAGAAACTTTTCTCTGCATATGCCCCCTTGCAAATTTCTATTTGTCTTTCAAAACCATGCTCAAGAGCCACCTCTATAAAATCTTGCCTGACCCCTTTCTTGCTCCCTTCCCTGACCTTGTCTAGTCCTCTAGGATTGTACTCATCACAGTTACTACAGTGAGTGGCTTAATATGTATTTTTGTGCCTAGATCAAGAGCTCCTGGAAGAGAAGAATTATGTGTTTTTCATCTTTGTACACCCCAGATCCTCAGACAGAACCTGGAATGGATAATTTTTAAGCAAATGAAAGAGATAGCTTAGCCCAGATCATCCAGTGAGAAGAGATTCAAGGTCATAAGGAGTAGTATGCTTTTCTTCAGTGTCTTATAAATGATATACAACAGTGAAGCTATTAAAGAACTGAGGAATTATAATTTGAAGGGAATGCCATAAGGCATTTTTTTATTCCTATTATCATTTCTACAGTCTTCAACTCAGATGCCACCCAAATAAAAACAATCTTTGACTCTGCCTATACAGAAAAAAAAAAAAAAAGTAAAGTGGAGACTTGCTGATTATTCATTTAATTAAAAAAACAAACAATTCTCTAAATTGGTGATTCAAACCACAAGAGCATATTTACTTGAATTACTTGGTTTGGCTGTTTACAATGATCAAATCAACTAGATTGCTCTCTACTTCTTTTCACCTTGGCCCATGAGTCCTCCAAGGTATTTCTCATCACCTCAGAGATGTGGTTAAGTGGATGAGAATTCCTATGGTTCTCTTTGTGTATACAACAAGCCTTGGGCTGTTGAAAACCTAAAGTACCAAATTCTGGCTCTTTTAGGAAAGATTGCATGTGTGTTAGTTTATACCCATATGTCTATCCACCCAACTCCATTTATTCAATCAATGAACTGCCTAGTAGGCACCTAATGATACTGGGTATTGGGTACCCAGTACCCTGGGTACTAATGATAAACCATAAACTTATGATTTGCTGGGGACTAATGATAAATCTCTGAGCAGGAGAGACACGGTCCCTGCCTTTATGAAGCTCAGAGTCCAACAGAGACATGACGCCATAAAGATGGAGTATGACAGATGCCATCATAGGGAAAGAATGGGGGGTTACAAGAGTCGCATTGGGAGCACCTGGCCTCCTCTGAGATTTCTTTCAGATCAGAGCAGCAGTTTCTACTGATGCAATCTTATAACTGAAAGAAATGATGAATCACAAATGTTTTGTCACTATTTATCACATTTACTTGAATGTTGGCCTTCTTTAGTGACTGTCTTATCTCTTCAAACAACTTACCCTGTCCTTGGGAACAGCCCGCACAGGTCCTGATGGACACGCAGTCAGTGAGATCAAAATTAACAAAGGTTGTGTTAGAGATGATCAGTTCCCATCTTTTGGGAGTTTTGATCCCAGCTGACATACACAGGCTTCCCTGTGATTTAGAAAGAAAAAAAAAAAAAAAAAGAAGAAGAGAACTGGCCACATGAAATACAGTTTGTAATGCACAAATAAAAACAAGAGAACAAAAAGACAAGCTATAGAGTGGGAAAAAATATTTACAAATCGCAAATAGGACAAAGGATCATGATAGGATACACTACACACACACATTAGAAGATTAAATAAAAAATAGTGATGATAGCAAGTGCTGTGGCCACTACGGAATATAGGTTGGCAGTTTCTTATCAAGTTAAACAAATTCTTATCATATGACCTAGCAGTCCAACTCCTAGGTAAATGAAAATTTGTGTTCATACAAAATCCTTACACAAATGATTATAACAGTTCTATTTGTAATCACCAAATCTGGAAACAACTCAAATGTCTTTAAACAAATGAATGGATTAAACACACTGTGGTACATCCATACAGTGGAATACTACCCAGCAATAATTAGGAATAAAATCCTGCTTCTTGCAACAAGTTAGGTAAATCCCAAAGGCATGTGAGAGTGAAAAAAAAGTCTCAAAAGGTTGCATGCTGTATCTGATTCCATTTAGATGATTATTCAAAAGACAAAACTATAGCGTCTTTTGTCAAAAGACAAAACAATAGATTAGAGATCCCCAGGGGTTAGACTTGAGAGGAGGCTGTGGCTACAAAAAATGGAACCTAAGGCAGTTTTTTGGGGTTGAACCAACTGTTTTGTATCTTTATTATGGTGGTGATGGTGGTGGTTACACTAATTTATATGTATGCTTAAAATCGTTTTACTGTATGTTAATATAAAAAATAAAAATTAGAAAATCTAAAATGAAACAGAAACTGCTGCTAGTATTTTCTACAAAATCTCTTCAACAAAATTCCATCTAGTCAAGTTGTTAGTGTTTCACCCTTCTATTCTTAAAAATAATAGCATGCCTGAGAATCACCAGAAATTTATCAGGGGCCTCCACCATGAAAGACAGTGCTGAAAAGAAAGAAGAAAAACCAGTGGAGACAAAGTCAGTATAGAAATCAGAAGAACACTTAAACACTAACATTAAAAACCTCAGGGAAATAAGTATATTATATCCATGAAATAAGAAGCCCCAAAAGGGATTTTTCAGAAAAGCAAAAAGAACAAAAATGAGAGAGCAGAAATAATCAATTCAATTAAAAAATTGAGGAAACACCCCTGAAAATAGAATAAAAAGACAGTTGACAAATCAGAGAGAACATTAAGAAAAGTAGAAAAGCAATCGAGGAGGCTCAATATCCAAATAATAATACTTCCAAAAAAGAAAAAGAAAAAGATGAGGAGAGAATTATCAAAGAAATGACTGAAGAAAACGTCTCAGAAGAGAATAATAGATTTTCTAAACCGCAAAGTCCCATCCAGTGCCTAACACAGTCGTTAGAACAAAAAGCTACACAAGGGACGTCATCCCGAAACTGCAAAATACCAGGGACAAGATTCTAAAAACTTCCAAAGAAGAAAGCCTAAAAGGTTATATAACATAGAATCAGAGTATCTTACAACTATTCAACCTCAATTCTAGAAGCTAGAAGACAATGGAGCATTGCCTTCCAAGTGCCAAGTCCAAATTAACTCCAAAGTGCTATTCCATAACCTACAACCTATGAATAAGGGGGTCTCTGTTGGTAGCTCAAAATATTTACCTTCCATAGACCCCCACTTTGTTAAGAAGGTTACTAAAGTCTACATTATAATAAAATGAGGAATTAAATCAGAAAGGAAGAAAATGTGGGAATCAGGAACAAGAGTTCCAATACTAGGGAGATGGGCAGGAAAACTCTAGGATGTTGGTCAAGAGAAATTTCAGGGTGCAGCTGTTAAAACCCTTCTCCAAAACTGCTGGTGCAAGTGTAAACACGTGGAATTGTTCGGCATTATTCACTAAAGCTGAAGGGATATCCTCTGAGCCAGCAATTTTATAATTTGGCATATATTCAACAAAAGTACGTGTGCATGAACACCAAGAGGCATACGAAAGAATGTTCATGACATCATTATTGGTAGGAGCCCAAAAATGAAAATAATCAAGTGTGCATCGATAGCAACGTGCCTTTAAAAAACTGTGGTATATTCATAAAGTGAAATACATAACGATTGGAAGAACAAATTATTGTAACATATAAAAAAATATAAAAACATGAATGAATCTCAGATATAATGTTGTGCCAAAGAAGCCAGGCACAAAAGAACTACCACTCTATGATTCCATTTATATAAAGTCCAAAAATGGAATTCAAATTAATCTATGTCTCTAGAAGTCTGAGTAATGGTTCCCCTTTGGCTGGGGGGCTAGAAGAGGGGTTGGGTGGGAGGAGGTGAGCAGGGATTTCAAAGGAACAGGTAATGTTTTATTTCTTGATCTGAGTGGTATCTACATGGTTTTTACTTTACAAAAATCTACTGAGCTCTTCACTCGTGACTGGTGCACTTTTCTCTATAAATGTTATATTTCCATGAAACGTTTATTTTAAGAAGTGGAACGGATATGAGAGAAAAGCAACATACAAGATGGGAAGGAAGAAAGAAGTTAAAGGAGCTTAAGGTCCTTGCCTTGCTCAGGTCAAGTTTAACAGTGCTGTCGTAATTTGGACTTCATTAAGACAAGAGGGCACGTTGAAAATTTAAGTCCAATAACTAAAATAATCATAACAAAATGAGTAACTTTCAAATAAGTAAATATAAAAAAGATACTCTTGAGTGCAAGACAAATCAAGTTGGAAAAGCAGAAAAGAAAGAAAGAAAAACTGATTGCCAGCTGGGAACACAAAGTAAGATGGTAGAAATAAATGCAAATATATGTGAGACATCAGCACGTGGATGGTAACTGAAACCACTAGAGAAAATGAGATTTCGCCCAGGGAGAGCAAGTACATTGAGAAGAGAAAGGGCCCTGCCACAGAACTTAGAGAAACAAAAGGATGAAAAGTCTAAATTAAAGAACACAAATCCACAAGTGAAAATAGGAACTAACACGCCACCCCCCCCCCCAAGAAATAGTAGGAATAATGAAGCCATCCATCAGCATCTGTCTGAATAAAATATATGTTGAAGTATGTCATCTGTTCAAATGAATTTTGGTGACAATGAGAAGGCAACCATCCCACAGAGACTTCCCAAAGTCGGGTGACCATAATTTACATCCAAATCAGGACATATTTGAGAGTGAAAGGAGATGCTAATGAAATAGGATGTTAGGACAACAGGCATTAAACAAACTACACAGCAGACTGGGATACCTAGTGTGAGGAGAAGGCATCTCTTTTTCTTGTGTATTAAAGCCATCCTCCCTGAAAGTTAGTCCATCCACCTCAATACAAAGGTAGTGTTGAATGTGAGGGTACCAACATATACACAAATATGCATAAAAGAGAAAAATTCCTTTTAATAAAAAGTTTTCCCAGAAATTAGCGTTTGTTTTAGGATAGGACTCACTGGTAATTGCATGCTACCAATTATGTGTGGGTGGAAGGTCGAAGAATGGATAGGCCACATCTCTGAAAATCCTAATTCCTAAACGAATAGCAGGCGCGAAAGAGAGAAGCTAAAATCAGAGTTCCACAACCACAGAAGGTTGGGGCATCCTTTTTTTTTTTTTTTTTAAACAACTGACACAGTTTCAAGTGGCAATAAAGTGGTTCCCAAATAAATCTGAGCAACCTTACATTAAATAAAGATTCACAGATGTTTTTCTTTTTTGTTTTTAACCTTAGAACTTCACAGAGCCTTTAAAGTGTGAACATGCAATGTGAAAATGTCAGGGAATGGAGGTACTGTAAACAGCATATCCTAAACGTAATTAACCTAAGAACCTTGCTTTTCTCAGACCCCCTCTTGGGACTAGCCTTCCATGAAAATCACTTTAGAAAAAACTGGAGTAGGCAATGCTCATTGCCAAAGCTATTTTCCATGTGCAACCGGACGAGTGTTTGGCCAGGAGTGGGAGGGTATGCTGGTAGTCCTAGCTCCACAATATTAGGCATAGATCTTGGGCTATCATTTGACTTCCCAAATCTTCCATCGCTTTACCTGTAAATTCAGGAATTCTAATTAGATCAACTCTCAGGTAATATTTAGCTCTAAAGTTCCATGGTTTTATGATTTGGATGCCTAACCAGGATCTAGATCTCTCCTAGAACAAACCTTTTAACATCTTCTATGCAGAGACTTTTGTCCTGCACTTTCTTAAGAGACTGAGAGATCCTCACTTGGCTGCATTGCCTTTGTGGTGAATCACACCCCAGGGGCAGGATTATCTTTTATTATCTCATGATAAGCACCCTTTTGTCATAATTTATATCTTAATTTGTGTCACTCTCCCATTAATTATGATGTCTATTTAGTATCAATTAAGATGTTGTAACATTAATTTACCAGGACAGTTTGTGACTCAGCTTGATGGACATTTTGTTTTTGGCATCTTCTCTAAGGTTATTTCTGAGGAATTTAAGGGCCTTTGGTATACCAGTATCATAGAATCTAAATCTGGGTTCCATCCTTTCTTGAAAATTCTGCAGTCTAAAAAGAAGATTCGTCTCTCAAGGTGGTAATCCTTTCGAAGGAAAGGAAAAATGGACAGGTATTTCCCTCCTGAAAAGGATGGTTCAAAAAAGATTTAACTAAGTTTGAGAATTAAATGTAGGAAATGAAGCTTAGTAAGAAAATTATTTTTTAATCTTAATATTTATATCTATACCTACAAAATAACCTCCAAGGGAAGTACAAAGGGCAATGATTACTTAAATTTCAATTGGTCAAAGCACTGAGAAACAAACTAAAGTGAATGCTTTTTCCTTGGTTTCCAGAAGTACTATAGGTCTGTTCCATCTCTGATGGTTATGACAATGTGATATGAATATACATGTAACTCCTTCAAGAACAAGAACTTAGGGGACCCATTACAGGTCTGAAGCCTACTGAGACCAATGGCAGTCATGAACTTCCCTTAAGAGAAGCCAATAAGTCTAGTTCCACGCCTGGGAAATTTTTTTGCCTCATCCACATCCTGGTACTCTGTCCATGCAGTGGCAGAAAAGTTATCTATAGTCTGGTGTTTATCATGTAGAAACCCACACTTAGGCAAGTATTAAGGGATCATCTAAAAAACCCTAGTATACTATACAATGTAAATTTATGTTACCTTCTTTGGGGGACACTATAAATAGAATAAGGGTCCTATAGACAAAATGTTGATGTCAAAACTTGGCAAACCGTAATACAAAGAGAAAATGTGGAATTATGCTATTTCATAATCCTTGTGAGGGTAGAGTGAATTAACCTAAAATTATTAGGTTTTTTATTGAATTGGTATGAAAATAATGCTAAATAGCAACTGAATAAGAATTCTGCAAGCTACTCGTGACTTTTATGATGTATATGAACTCATAACACTGAAACCTTGTGTATATTTGAATTTTATCATAAACATCACCACGGTTACAAATAAAAAGCTCTTCCAAATTTTACCAATTAAACACAAGATTCACTGAAGAACGTTATTAAAATTACATATCCCGGATCACCAGGAATGTAGCACATATGATTCTGTTTTGATGGACAGCCTAAAACAACGACATTAAGACACTTACCTTGTGGGCAAAATGGCCAAGTAATAAGCTGTCAGTAACTGAAGTATTTGCATCACTTTCCAAGATGTCAATTCCAAAATCTCTGCATGAATAAACTTGGAAGTTTCTCAGGTGAAGATTGCTACTTCTAAAAATCTATAAAGCAACAGCATATGTTATGGCAAAGGTCTGAGGCTTGGTTTTTCTTGCAGACTTCCTATAGCTTCTTTAATTATTGATTAAGTATAAATAAGCATGCTATACCATATTTAAGCAGCTTTTGTCCATCAATATCTGTACAGACATCCCAAAGTTGCGTGAGGTCAACACTAATTAGTCCCCTTTGGTAACATCCCCTCTGTACTTTTCATTTCTCCTCATAATAACTGTTACATTAAAAATGTCAGTATGAATTCTTCACATATCTCAAATAAACTTGCAGTTGTCATATCACACAAAATTAATAGAGAAAAACAGAGCATCCAGGAACTCCAGTGCTTACTATTTTCCTCAGTATAGTATATCTTAACTAATATTATCAGAAAATTGTAAATATGAAATAAGTAATTCAGCATGACTACAGACTCAAAATATGTTATATGCATATATATTCATGACAACTTAGGTTAATGGGCCCAAACAGGGATCGAGTATTAGCAAAATTAGCTTGTTAGAGTTGAAAGAATCCCTCTAGTTTGGGGGACAGAGCTCTTGGTTTTGAGCTAGCACTGATATTAACTAACTACATGATCTTGGGCAACACATTTATCTTTTCCTAGACTTCAGTTCAACCATCTTCAAAATCAGGGTGGAGGTCTGGACTAGCAATTAACCTAACACAGTCATTCCTTTATTTTTTAAATAGGGTCATATTTACATTCATATCTTCAAGTAGAATTTTCCCACTGATTAAGTCCAAGGTAGCCTTGACTGATACTGATTGATTGATTGATTGATTGATTTTTGGTAGCCTTGATTTATCACAGTATCATGCTTCTACAGGCCAATCAATCTTTGTGTTTGAATTTTCAAAAATCGAATATCTTGCATATCCCATTATGTATGTGCCAACAGCTTTTTATAAAATGATACATCTTTGAGGACACAAAGGCTTATTTAAACAAAATAGATATGATCTGAACTGTTAACTTGACAACAGTAGTGAACTAATTACAGGCATCAGCCCAAGTTCTGGCAAATATACTCATATTTAAAAACAAAGAACACCCAGCATTAGCTAGAGAAGCTGGTGATTTTAAAAGAAAACCAGCACATAAGAGCAAAAATCACCTATTTGTGGTGTGAATACTTTCATAATGTGCTCTCCTCTCTCTCTCTCTCTCTCTCTCTTCTAAAAGAATCACTTTGCATTTATGAGACATGGTGAGGAAAGAGTATTCTTCTCAACTCTTACTAACATGCATGCACAAGGACCAGATTATCTGAGTTGGAATCCAGCAATTCTTAGCTGTATGACTTTAGCAAGTAGTTTAACCCCTACCCAGAAAGTTTTCTTACCTTCAAAAACAAGTGTCATAATGGTACAGCTCCCTCAAGGTTATTAAGATGATTAAATGAGAAAATAGCCCAAAATGTTAGCTATCAAGCTATCAATATCGTCAAAGAAATATAAATTTACGTTTACACACAATAGGAATTTTACCCAATGGAATCTTCTGATCAAGTATCTATATACATGACGCTTATGTCTAATGACCAGAATACAGTCAGATATATCTAATAATGAAAGTTTATTAAATTTAAACACAATGCATTTTTGAGGGATGCAGAAAGCATTTCTCAATGTTAAAATGTCCAGAGACATTATCGTCAACATTGATCCATCACTACCTACTCTTGTTCACTAACAATGATAAGAATAAGAGCTGTTACTATGTACCCACAAACATCCAGGCATTCTTCTGGGCACTTTGCATACAGGCACTCACTTAACTCTCAAAACAAACTAATCCTTTAGGTATTATTATTCTTTCCATTTTACAAATGAAGTAAGAAAAATCATGGGATTTGCCCAACATCGCAAGGATAGGACTTGGTTCCCTTCACTGAACATAATGTTTCCAGGGTTCATTCATGGTGCAGCATGTTGTTTCTTTTGTATCAATATACCACACTGCATTTATCCATTTGTCCAATGGTGACTATCTGGGGTTGTTTCCACCTTTGGCTACTATGAATAATGCTGCTATAGACATTTGAGTATAAGCTTCTCTGTGGATCTATGCTTTATTTCTCTTGGATATATACCCAGGAGTAAAGTTGATAGATCATATGGTATCTTTATGTATAACCATGTGAGGAACTGCCAGACTGTTGCCTGAAGCATCTAGGCCATTTTAAATTCCCACCAACAGTGCGTGTGGGTTCTAATTTCTCCACATCTTCATCAACACTTGGTATCATTTTGATTCTAGCCTTCCTAGTGGGTGTGAAGTGGTAGCTCACTGTGGTTTTGATTTGTATTTTTCTGATAACTAATTATGTTGAACATCTTTTTATATGCTTTTGGACATTTGTGTATCTTCTTTGGAAAATTGTCTATTCAGATCCTTTGCTCATTTTTTTTGAATTGGGTTGTCTTTTTATTGTTGAGTTATAAGAGTTCTTTCTACATTCTAGATACAATTCCCTTATCAGATATACCATTTGCAAATACTACATCTCATAAAGGTTGTATTTTCACTTTCCTGATGAGGCCCTTTGAAATACTGAAATTGTCAATTATGATAAAGTCCAATCTATCCATGTTTCCTTTGTTGCTTATACTATGGGTGTCATACCTAAGAATCTTTAACTAAATCCAAGGTCATGAAGATTTATCCCTTTGTTTTCTTTAAGAGTTTTATAGTTTTTGGTCTAATGTTTAGGTTTTTGATCCAGTATTGAGTCAATTTTTATAAATAGTGTGAGGTAAGGATTCAACTTCATTCTTTTGTATGTGGCTATCCAGTTGTTCCAGCACCATTTAGAGAAGGCTATTATTTCCCCCACTGAATGGTCTTGGCATCCCTGTGAAAAATCAGTTGTGTGGGTTTATTTCTGGACTCTCAATTCTATCCATTGATCTATATTTCTATCCTTGTGCCCATACCACACTTCTTGATTACTATTGCCCTGTAGTAATTTTTAAAATAAAGAACTGGAGGGGCGCCTGGGTGGCTCAGTTGTTAAGCGTCTGCCTTCCGCTCAGGTCATGATCCCAGGGTCCTGGGATCAAGCCCCACATCGGGCTCCCTGCTCTGTGGGAAGCCTGCTTCTCCCTCTCCCACTCCCCCTGCTTGTGTTCCCTCTCTCGCTGTGTCTCTCTCTGTTAAATAAATAAATAAAATCTTTAAAAAAAATAAAATAAAATAAAGAACTGGAGGGGCGCCTGGGTGGCTCAGATGGTTAAGCGTCTGCCTTCAGCTCAGGTCATGATCCCAGGGTCCTGGGATTGAGTCCCGCATCGGGCTCCCTGCTCAGCGGGGAGCCTGCTTCTCCCTCTGCCTCTCTCTCTCTCTGTCTCTTATGAATAAATAAATAAAATCTTAAAAAAAATAAAATAAAATAATAAAATAAAGAAAATAAAGAACTGGAAATCTTTCTTATTCTTTTTCAGGACTGTTTTGGTGGGAATTACTTTTTAAATTCCCTGCTGTCATGTTAATTACCCTCCTTTACTCTCTTCATCAAAGTAAAGTTCCAAAAGCACTCTCATTATTTGAACTTTTTGATTAATTAGAGTATACAAGAGTTTCATCTTTAAGGATCTGTGTTTTCTTTCATGGGCTTAGCACTTCTGACTGCAGAACTTAAGAAAACTGACGTTAATGATCATCTTTTAATATGTTCATGTTATTTTGTGATTTCCTTTAGAAGAAAGCTATTCAAGAGCATGGAGACAGAGTATAAGTCTCTGTAAGGCATGAATTGCTTCTTTGCATAAGACGACACTCAACCAATGTTTCTACTGGATTTGTCACCCCTATATTCATAATGTTTATGGTCAACAAAGTACTTTATAAAGTTAAATAAGAGCAAAACACTAAGTACAATTGGGCTTCTTCCTGTTACTTACTCTAATTATATATTTTTGGGCTTTCCCTATCCACAATTTTCTTCCTCTTATTTAATACGTGAAATAACTTTCTTAATGTAACTTAATTATATGTTTTCATTCTACTTCCTGAATGCCCTGTAAACATATTTCTTCATCTATGTATCTTGGGCTCCAGATTGCTAAGTGGCAGAGACCAAGTGTATGTAATTTTCTCTGTGTAACACCAAATAGTGACCCTGGATAATTTTGTATGTTGCTGTTAAGAGTGAGCACCCAAAGCTTCCTTATAAGAAATCACTGTGGTAATGAAAAGTGAATGACTGAACGTGAACTTTTTCCCTTTCGAGGAAAAGAGAAGAAAATGTGGCTCATCGATAAAGGTGAGAATGGCACCTTGTGCTGGAATTTTTGTGTTCCAATGATGAACAGCATTTTTTTCTTAAGACTGAAGCATGCATTATTTAGGATATTAAGATCTCAAATGCACAATATTTGGAGTCTGGATTCTGCACCAGGCTGTGTTACTAACTAACTAACTAACTGCGTGAACTTTGGCAAATCCTTTTACTTTCTGACCCTTCATTTCTTATCTTTAAATAGGCATGGGAGGTGAGGAACGGATGACCTCTATGATCCCTCCTGCTTGCAAATCTCTATGATTCTGTTGTTTCCATTAGAGCTGCTGAAAAGTCACCATCGAGGAAATGAACTGACCCTGGCTTCCTGAGTAGGAATTGGCTCATTCAACAACTTTTCCACACACCTATGACGTTGTTTGCTCCTTAACACTGTAATAATGGTCCCAAACCGCCCCCATTTAAACAGAGAAACATAATAAACTACCATAAGAAAACAAATGACAATTTAATGAAAAACTAACACAGCTTACCTGGGCACCACCTGCACTTCCCCAAACTGTGAAGTTTTGGAACAGGGTGGGGCCCCTGCCATTAACCCAAGGTGGCCGAAACTGAGGGTATATAAAGAGACCAGACCTTGAATGCAAAACAAAGAGTGAAAATCAGCCACTTTCTACGTTTCAAATGTCCCAATTTTTCTCACTGGGAAATATAAAATGACGGTAACAAATAAGGAAAGTGGAGATGAAGCCTGTGAGCCTTCTCCCTGCCTAGCATTGCCCATTCCTTAGCCTTCCCTCCCTGTTACCTTCCATGACCTGCTCCTGAATCTCAGCAGATACAGATTGCCATGATCCCAATCTCTTCTCCCAGTCTCTCTCTAGGTTCACCCCTTCCTAGGAGTCTGGACACCTATGCCTAGCCCATTAGAACATGCTAGGAAAGTGGACACGAGCCCCTTTACTCCATCCAACTTTTGTTCTTCTCCTTGAAATGCCCCACCTTCACAGGATTCCGGGTACCTTCTTTGCTCACACTACCGGACTGCTGAGAGCTCCTTGGTAAAACTTCATAATCTTAATGATAAATTCATGGCACATGTGCTAATCCTAGCCTCAACTGGCACTTCAACAGGACACAGCATTCTTTTTTTTTTTTTTTTTTAACATATAATGTATTATTTGCTTCAGAGGTACAGGTCTGTGATTCATCAGTCTTGCACAATTCACAGCACTCACCATAGCACATACCCTCCCCAATGTCTATCACCCAGCCACCCCATCCCTCCCACCCCCCACCACTCCAGCAACCCTCAGTTTGTTTCCTGAGATTAAGACTTCCTCATATCAGTGAGATCATATGATACATGTCTTTCTCTGATTGACTTATTTCGCTCAGTGTAACACCCTCCAGTTCCATCCATGTCATTGCAAATGGCAAGATCTCATTCCTTTTGATGGCTGCATAATATTCCATTGTATATCTATACCACATCTTCTTTATCCATTCATCTGTCGATGGACATCTTGGCTCTTTCCACAGTTTAGCTATTGTGGACATCACTGCTATAAACATCGGGGTGCATGTACCCCTTCGGATCCCTACATTTGTATCTTTGGGGTAAATACCCAGTAGTGCAATTGCTGGATCGTATACAGCAATCATCCTTAATCCTTATTCCACTCTGCCCTCACTGTCCATCAGAGCAGTATCACTACACTATTACTAACGTAATTATGTGTAGCTCTCAATTATTGAGTTCCTACTATATTCCAGGTGTTCTCTTGGGTGCATTATATGAGTCATCTCTAATTATCACATCAAACTTTCAGTGTGGATCTGAAATTTTACAAATGAGAGATCTGACTCTTTAAAAAAAAAAAGCCAATTTTCTAGTAGAGTCAAGATTTGAATCAGGGCCTAACTGACTCTGAAGTCCACAGTTTACCCCATGTTCCCACCATGCTTCTCAGCAATTGCTCTTAGCAGATGACCTTACCTCCACATACTAAAAAGACTTTGAACAAGTCCCCTCTCCTCTTACAGAGTACCTGTCCCTGGCAAAGAGCCTCTTCCCAAAGGCTCCTCACCCCACTCAGCTCCTCAGCCCAGGCACTATTGCCTCCTGGTTGCTCCCAGGGCCTTGGACCTTTAATAGCTCTCTCTATTGAATTCTCCTCTGGATGTAAAAGATGCACTCTGTCCTGCTGAACTCTCAAGTGCTTTCCCTGTCCCTTTCCTTCCCTTCAACACCAAACTTTTATGATCCAAAATGGTTACACAGGTGCATCATCAAATCTCACATGAGGCCCCAGATTATACCCTCTCTGAGAGTGTTGTACCAAAAAAAAAAAAAAAAGTTAAATCATAAGTCTTACATCCAAAAGGTAGATGAATTTCCCCAAAGTTACCTTGTACAAGAATGTGCAATATTCTGAGTGAAGGAGAGAAGTGGAGCTTGTGATGTTTGGCTGGTCACAAGATGAAAAAAGTAGCCCAAACCAGCAACATACACCCTGTTTCCCTAGAGAAATTAAGGATAGTTAAATAATAGTTATTCCAGATACAATAAGGCTGTCGGAAAGAAAGACTCTCCTATGTGCTCATTCTGCTTTTTTATTTACTTCCTGTCAAAGTATATTGATACTTTCATGGACTCATTTACTCTTCACACATCCCACTCCTCCACCCCTCACCCCAGGAATCAGATATACTCATTTTTCTTCCTCAGTGCAGCTCAGCTAGGCTGTAATTCCCACCTTAGTAAGTGATATCTCACATTAAAGCATTCTTTTTTTTTAAGATTTTATTTATTTATTTATTTATTTATTTATTTATTTATTTATTTATTTGACACACAGAGAGAGAGACAGAGAGAACACAAGCAGACAGAGCAGCAGGTAGAGGGAGAGGGAGAAACAGGAACCCTGCTGAGCAGAGAGCCCGACATGGGACTCGATCCTAGGACCTTGGGATCGTAACTTGAGCTGAAGGCAGACACTTAACTGCTGAGCCACCCAGCGCCCATCATGTTAAAGCATTCTCATTAGCTTCCATAGTGAGAAGTTCTCTTCGTCATCAATCCATACCCTCCTCTTTGGTGTATGCAACAGTATTGGGGGCAAAGGCATACCTTAAAGCCAAGTCCACACAAAGTGTCCTCACCAGCCCTTCAAACAAATCAATGATTTGACCATGGGCTGAAGACCAATGATTGTACTAGCTATGCCTTAGTTCTGAGACACGGTGACTGAGCTCGAACACAACTTGAATCTCCTCAATGTACTCTTATCCTGATTAGATCATTTTAATCACCTTAATATTTCTTTATAGGATTTCCTATCTAAATAATTTGATGTCTTTTATACACTAATATAAAATCTAAATTCTCCATTGGACCACATGAGTTTGGGGCTTTAATTCCAATCAAACTGGACACAATGGATTCTCTTTACAAACTCAATAAAATAACTACAATAGAATCATCATTGTGTAATATACTTTAAGACAGCGTAGAAAATTAATTCCCTACAGAGTCTATTATTGTATACAGAGGTATTTTGCTTGGCCTACCCAATGTTTACAAAAATTGTTACTTTGTTTCTAATATTTTAAAATTGGGTCACTTGGGGCGCCTGGGTGGCTCAGTTGGTTGAGCGACTGCCTTCGGCTCAGGTCATGATCCTGGAGTCCCGGGATCGAGTCCCGCATCGGGCTCCCTGCTCAGCGGGGGGTCTGCTTCTCCCTCTGACCCTCTTCCCGCTCGTGCTCTGTCTTTCATTCTCTCTCTCTCAAATAAATAAATAAAATCTTTAAAAATAAAATAAAATAAAATAAAATAAATAAATAAAATTGGGACACTTGATATAAAAATTTAGACTCTCGGTTTTTTAACACTAAGCCCAAATTCCTTTGGGGTAGTCATGGACCAGCTGGAGCTAAGAAGCGCCTACCTTCTTGGATTATGGTTATTCTGGCATAGTCCCCACCCTTCCTCTTTCACTTATTTATGATACCAGCCTAGCACCCATGGGTATTTGAATTTACAACCTCTAACTCCAGGCAGTAAGGTAAATGGTATGTTGGCTGTTCTATGTTCCAGGAGGAGGAATGAAGGGCCAAGAGACCAAGCTGCTGGATGACTTCCTAGGCAATTATGTGCATCTTTTCTCTCTCAGCCTCAGAGGCTGGTCTGAGGCCAAGATGTCCATGTCTACCTAGAGAATAGAAGTCAAGAAACAGGCTGCTCATCCAGCCTCAGGCCCAAGCTTTGTGCTCCAGGGACAAAGGGAACTCCGGAGGCTTCCACATAGTTCATCCCTGATCAGTTAGGGGGTTGACATGGCCTGGCTGGTGTGACAATAAGAAAACTGCCATGTCCCCTCTGTGAGCAGCTCATCTCCTGGGAGCACATGCTATGGGACTAGGACAGCTCATCCTGAACATAGCATCAACTCACAGAAGAAGACAATTGAAAGCAGAAGGGACTACGATGCTGTGCAACCCAACAAGGAATTAAATGTCTTTTTATAAAACAATACTTCAGGGCGCCTGGGTGGCTCAGTTGGTTAAGCGACTGCCTTCGGCTCAGGTCATGATCCCGGAGTCCCGGGATCGAGTCCCACATCGGGCTCCCTGCTCGGCGGGGAGTCTGGTTCTCCCTCTAACCCTACCCCCTCTTGTGCTCTCTCTCTCTCTCTCTCAAATAAATAAATAAAATCTTTAAAAAAATAAAATAAAATAAAATAAAAATAAAACAATACTTCAGTGCCATAGTTGCCTCTCTACAGGGCTTGGTGGGACTGTGCTGGGATTGTCTTGCTAGAACAGTTTCTTAAACTTTAGTGTGCATGCAGGATAGAGCTGTAAGATTTAGCAAACAAAAACACAGAAGCCAAGTCAGATTTAAATTTCAGATTTGAAAAAAAAAAAAAAACTTTTGTCCAGTATAAGCATATCTCAAATATTGTATAGGATATACTCATACTAAAAATGTATTAGCTACATCTGAAATTTAAATTTAGCCTAATTAATTAATTAATTAATTAATTAAATTTAGCCCTATATGTCGTATTTTGTCTGGAAACTCCAACCTGAGGTATATAAAATACAGATTTCTAGGCCCCTACCACTAGATAATCTGACTTAGCAGGTGCTAAAGGTGATGGTGAAGGATTGAAAGACAGTATTGTGCACTCTTGAGCACCACAGGTGACACTAGGTGATCTTTTGACCCCATTTTGAGAACTACTTCTCTGGAGGCGACTGAGACACTAACACTGTACTGTCTAGTTACTGAGGGCTCCAACAGAGCTTCAAAAAGGAGAGAGACACTGAAAAGAATTTACTTCCTGGTGATTTTGCCATGAGCTGCTTGGGAGCCCCCTGCACATGGAAGCCACCATAGAAAACTGGAAGAGGGTAGAGACCTAGAAAAGCAGGGTGGGAATCTATTCCCAGATCCCCAGAGAAAATGTTGTCCAACTCAGTTCAAATTACATTTATGTTAAATTTTTCTTTTCCTTAGAAATATTTATCTTGTTCTTGACTTAGAACCAAGTGTGATAATAATACTCAGAGTAAAGATTTCTAGAGAAGCTGCTATTGTCCAGTTACCAGATTTTAGTCTCATTTACTTTCACAACAATTCTGAGTTATATATTATTATCACAATTTCACAGACAAAGAAACTGAATCTTGGAGATGTTGAGTAACTTCCTCAAAGTCACAGAGCTAATAACTCAGAGCCAATTCCATTCGTGTCCAAATCTAGAAGTGTCAGAAATTGTAGGCTAAAGTAAAGAAATGAAGGCAAGACCCAGAACCAGGATGCCAAAGAATAGGGCACAAGTGAAGAAATGTAAATAGTAGGGTGCAATACAAAGTCATGTCACCAGACCAAGGGCGAAGTGGAGAGTTTGTCATGGCCTTCCCAATAGTGGATAAAATATATTGAGCAACATTCTTTGCAGAAGGCTATGTATCATGGACATTGAATCAAGAGAAATCCCAGAGAGAAATTAACTGTCCAAGTAAACCAGCTCTTTGAGGTACGCATTTGTAGTCACCAGAAAAAAAGTAAGCGAACCCTTCAGACACCAGGTAACGTGGTGTACAAGACTGGAGTAGTGTTTGATATTGCTACATGAATATAGGTTTCCTCAAAATTGGAGATCATTTTTCAGGTCAGATTTAACTAAAGAGATGTTCTGTTCACACCCAAATTCCTTTCCATTCCACCAAAGGGAAAAATGGCATGTTCAGTTCAGAGGGCACAGAGAGACACATGGGTGAGGAATTGAGCCAATTCCCACTAGTCAGGAGGAAAAGACATGTAATTTTGAAGAGTATGTTTAAGAAGGTCTGAAACCCCAGCATTAAGGGATCGAGCATTATCAAGGCATAGACCCAAAGTTAATGAGGACTGGCTACTGACAGGCTTTTTGAACAACAGAAGAAAAGATTGAGACTGCCTGCAATGTCTATTGAATGCTAATACAGAGTGAGGAATATGGATGTTAGGACAGGACACCAAAAAGGGTTAGAACTGAAGGAGAAAGTTCTGGCTACTCAGGGCAAAGCTCTCTCATATACTTTCACATGGCTCAAGGAGTTTTACTCCATTCTGAGTGAGGGAGGACTGATGGTAGAGACTCCAAACACTTATAGCTGTTCTCTATTTATCCTTAGGTTGAGTAAAATCATTTCAGCCCATAGCTTCAGTCATTCTAGACTAATACTTTCTTGACTTTAATTCCTAAATGAAAGGATTTTAAGTACTATTAAAGGTAGCTCTCTGAACCTGAGTAGACCACCGGCCGTCATTAGATAGCAGTGCTCCCCACAGAAGGGGATTTTAAAGAGACTTGTCCTGGGGCACCTGGGTAGGTCAGTCAGTTAAGCATCTGCCTTCAGCTCAGATCATGATCCCAGGGTCCTGGGATCGAGTCCCACATGGGGCTCCCCGCTTGCCGCTCCCCCTGCTTGTGCTCTCTCCCTCTCTCTCTCTCTCTGTCAAATAAATAAATAAAATCTTTAAAAAAATAGACTTGTCCTCTCTGGGTGTGCTACATGTTCCACTAGGAACACATATGTACGTGCATGTGCATGCGCGCGCACACGCACACACACACAACCAAGCAAAGTCAGTATGGAGGAAAAACTGAAACAGGTTGTTTTAAAACCAGCAATATGCAACTTCTGCCTCATGTGAGAAGAGAATCAAATGCCCCAGTGCCCTGGTCCCTGGAGGTCTCCCGCCTCTGGGGAAGCATCAGGAAGGGCCAGAGTTAACCGAGACTGGAAGCCTGGCCAGCAGGTAGCAGCAAGGACCTGATCGGGGAACCAGCACATGCTGACACAATCAAGGTACTGTTTCCTTAACTTTTAGCTTATTATCCACTGTGTGCCAGAAGGATCTCTCATCCTGGGTATTTGTAATTAGCCCACCATTCCTCATTTTTTAATCCATTCCAGAACATTTTCTTTCTTTCCTTTTCTCCTTACTTCATTATTTTGGATTCCAAGCATTTCTCCAATTTCCTGAGGCCATTTAAAATTCTAATCACATGTCTCACCTACCACACGGAACTCGGCACAAGTGACTTTTGGACATCATGTAATATGAATTGAATTACTATTAAAGATGCTTACAGGACTTCAGGAAACCTGGGCTATCACTAAGACTCCAATCATCTTGAGGTGGCATGGTCTAGAGCTGGAGCTGTCTATCAGAGAGGATTTTTTTTTTCCGGAGAGCATCTGGAAAGCTCTAGAGAAATTCCCAGTTATCACAGCTGAAGGGGAGGGATGCTCCTGACCTTAAGTTGGTAGAGATCAGGAATGCTGCTCTACACAAGATAGCTTCTCACAGCAAAGAATTAGCACCTAAAATACTAATACTACCATGATTGAGAACCTCCGATCTAGACTGATGTTATGTGTTGTTGAAAGAAGCCAAGCCTGCTTTCCAGCAGCCCATCTCCAAATTTTGACAGAAAGACCACCTAAATATAAAAACATGGTTAATCACAGTAAGAATACTTTGACAGTCTTCACTAGGAAGGTATTTATATCGTTTAAAACATTTAAATCTGATATCAGGCATTCCCTCCCCAAAAGAACACTTATTGGCATCAAATCAGTTATCTCAATTTTTTCCTCATACTAGAAAACAGGAAATGCACTCATGATTCTCAGCTTTAGGAAGAATCACTGTTGCTAGGTTGGTAAATACAAGTGCCCAATATGTCTCTTCAGCCCTCACAGAAACACAAGGAAGTAACATGGCTATTGATTTTGTTATGATTAAACAACTGGAACCTTGCGCAGGGAAGTCCATGTGAAGTTCCACCTTCCACATAGCTTCCATGGAGTAGCTATGTCTCTAGCACGCATCTGAGCCATGGGAAAAGCCAGGAGTATAAAAGCACTGAGAGTTAGGGAATGGGGGTTTCTTAAATCCCTACCTTTTCTGCAAGTATGAAAACAATGAGAAAGGTACATCTCACTGGGATATATACCTCTATATCATTACCAATGAAATGCTCCATCATTACCAAGACTCTACCAGGAGGGAAAAGATTGAAATATTTCAAGAATATACTCCATGAACTACATCCGTATTCATCACCTTGGCCAGACAGGTGCTCAGAGAGTACATATTCTGAGCAAATGAATAGATTTGTGGAATCATCTGCCCTAGTGTTATTAGCATTTATGGAACATCTGGGTGAACATACATAAATATAAATGCTTTCCAAGTGCATTTATAGCTGGGCAGGATATTGTAACTTTGGTCTTCTGTTGCTGGTAAGGTTCACTTTTCTTAGAAAAGAAGCACTTGAACAGTCAGATCACATTACTTCCCAGCCCTTTTTACTCTCCATTCCAATTGGGTATGCTACAAATGATTCATGAGGAAAAACCACATATTTATGCAGGCAGCCAGCGGCTTGTGGGGAAGGGTTTAAGGCAAGCAGGGAATTTTGTGTGGAAATCAATTCTTTGCGGAAGTCAATGTATTATGGACATTCAAGCAAGAGAAATTCCAGAGAGAAATTAACTGCCCAAGTAAGCCAGCTCCTTGAGGTGTGCATCTATAATCACTAGGGGAAAAAAAGTGAGTTAACCCTTCAGGCAGCTCTTAAATATACATTAGCTATTGAGTGGGGAGAGCTAGAGAACTGAAATTGGCCTTTAAACACAGAATTCCTTACAAAATTGATTCACAAACCAGAACAAATTCCCCTCAAATTAAATGGATGTTTCCAAAGGGCTTGTCTCCAGGGTTTTTCCATGGACTATCCTAAACAGGAGTCTGGTCATGGGAAATTTCTAGTGCCTACATAAACATGGGATACTCTAGAGCTCTGGAAGTGAAGAGTCCCTTGCTGTTTGAGGGCAAAGACTTTCCAGCCTGAGGTTGACATAGGTTATGTCTACTGAAAAGATGGAGCCATGGAGCCTCTCGACAGATAGCACGAAATCTCCATAAACAGAGTCACAGACTCAGATGCTGGGGAGTCGAGGGAAGACAGCCTGGAAATGGAATGCTCTAAACGCTGCAGGTGAGGCCCAGAAGAACCACCACCGATCTGTTTTTCAACAGCACGGCAAAGGCCTACCTAAGGAGTATTCGGAGGAACACCATGAGTTCCTCAGACACTCAAACAGGAATAGCATTCTTGAATATCCTATCCCTAGCAAGAAGACACAAAGCACAGGTTTTGCCTCTCAGAGAAACCGTCCCTGGCTTGGCTCAGCTGCAGCCTGGGCCAGGAGGCAGACAGACCACTTATGCTTATGAAAGCTACAAAGGAATATCACACTTGAAATCCCCTTCTACAGTGCAGGGTTGAAGATGAGTGAACTGTCGAGGCGGCTGACGAGAAGCCAGGGTGAATTCCACGCGGTGGCAGAGCATTTGGTCCTAGGCTCTGGGCCAGGATAGCTGGGAATACCATGTCACCATAAATCACTGCAGACACTTAGGGATCAACTCCTTCTTCCCTGCCTGCCTGCCAAGCTAGAGACTGCATACTAGCGGAAGCGTTTAGGCTCTCAGAAGCAGCTGCCCAGCCACTAGGATTAAGTCACCTTTTTCAGGTCCAAATAAGGGCTTTAGTTCAGTTCATAGTTTTGTCCCAAGGTCAACGTCCTGGTTTTGATATTGCTATGGTGATGGCTGATATGGTGACAGTTATGGTTATGATATCACTGAGGGATATGGCAATGGTTATGGTGATGGTATCACTGGGAGGCATTGAGGGAAGGGGCCATAGGGACTCTTGGTTATGCTTTTGCAACTTCTTCTAAGTCTAAAATTATTTCAAAATTAAAAACTTAAGAAAACAAAAATGAAAAATCCCAATAAATCACACAAATAGAGTGACTTTTAAAAAAGATTTTGCCAGACTGCAAGAAAACTTCAGAACAAGGCAGGAGCAAAGGATACAAAAACCGAGCACACCCAAGACTTGACCGCCTTCCATTTAGGTGTAGTCTGACTCTGAACCACTCACATAGCAGGACATAGAAGCCACCCCCCAAACAGTTCCTCGGAATACAGGAACGTCTCTCTCCTGAATACCAGAAATACCCTGGGAGAGAGAAAAACCTTTTTCTACCACATCCCCTCCTGTTCCACAAATCACACACGTATCATTGTTATCATAGCTTCCTTATCATCCTTTTGGAGCTAAGGCATATTTCTAAAATATATTTTTCAAAGTACTCTGTGTATTGCCCACATAGGATACATTTAATAAACTTGAACTTAGTGTTTGCTCAATAACTGAAATGACCTTCATTGTCCCTCAGGGTCAAGAGAAGTTCATAAATTTTAGGTTTTGTCATATACACCAGTTATCACCTATGTCTTTAGTAGTGATACATTCTAAACAAAAGGATACAAAAGAGACAGCATAGCAGAACAACAGTGACATGCAGCTAAAAAAAACTGGAGTGCATTGTGCAATATTTAACCCTGAGAGTTAAGTCCCGTGGGATTTAATTGCTGCCTCAGATAAACATCTTATTTTTCAGTCATCAAAATGATTGTAGGATCTTGGAATCTATTCTTTACTTTTCTCTTTCCTCCCTCCATTCTTTGATTATGGAATCATACTTTCATTCATTCATTCATTCATTCATTATATTCAATTAATTCTTACTGAGCAACTACTATGTTTCAGATACTGTGCTAGGGTCTAAAAGCCTAATAAGCTAATGAAAAGACAACTACAGAATTTTAAGATCATTGAAGATGAAAATGTCAGGAATACACCTAATGAATATGTTTAATGAATCGGTACTACCAGCTTAAACTAAAGCCTCATTCTCAAAACATATATGTTATATTTTTTTTCACTTTTGTAAAGTGGATATAAGAGGAAAAAGTAAATGAAATTGAAATAGAAAGCATCTAATGGGAAACAAACAGCTTGCTTTAGACTCAGTTTTGTCCTTGCTGACTTGGTACTATTCACAGGTCAGTCTGCAAAAGCTCAGGTGACCTGTCAGCTTTTTAGATGGCCCCCTGGTCCTCTGCACCTATAGTCAACTCAATTACGCCAGTAGACAAGAGGCCAGGACCTGTGGCCACACTACAGTGGGCTACCCAGTGAAGCAAAGTCAGATGGACAGTACCCCTGGCATTCAATGCAGGATTTAGATACATTCCAGCCTCAGGCAGGAAGATGAACTGGACAAGGCTGAGGACTTACTTTCCTCTGGATATTTCAGTGTAGTCAAGTTACGCTGTCTGAGAAAGCATAAAAAAAACAGAGTTCTTTAGTCCCCAGAGCTGTGGGCATAACTGTGGAACAAGCCCCATCGTCACCAACACATTAAATGCCGCTCTTGTTATTCTGGGTCTGGAGTTTGGTTTCCTTCAGTCTAAAGCAGTTCAGCTTCCTTTCCTCACTGGCATATTAGCTGCCCCTATTAGGCACCTAAAATGGTGTGTAAGTGCTGTGCTTGGAATAACCGTAATTAAGAGTCTGGAGGAAGGTTGAGGAGATAACCATGACTTTTATTAGGGGTTACTCAGCTGAAGGTAATTAAAAACAGATGATCAGAGAGAGAGACATTCATTCTCTCAGTTCCTCAGAAATCTGGCATAATTGCCATGATACAAGAAATGTTCAGACTAGTGTCCCGGAAGACTGAGGCCCTTAACCCTTTGGTAGATGATCCATAGGATAGACTCATTAAAAGCAGAAACTAAATGGCCTTCCCACTATTCTGATGTAACTCTTCAATCACAGATCTATGGTTAAACTGTACGCTAAAAAATTAACTTCTTAAGGTGTTCAGAGAGAAATTTACCAAGGAAAAGTAATGTTAAGTTGTACTAAATAATGTGATGAAAAAGGCCATCAGAATGTGCTTTATTTGTCCTGGAATCTGACATGATCTCATATACGTCATGACTTTGCTGACCCCTAGTTCTTTTTTTTTTCTTTTTAAGATTTTATTTATCTATTTCAGAGAGAGAGAGAGAGAGCACGCACAAGCATGAGAAGGGAGAGAGGGAGAGGGAGAAGCAGGCTCCCCACGGAGCAGGGAGCCCAACGTGGGGCTCGGTCCCAGGACCCTGCAATCATGACCTGAGCCAAAGGCAGATGCTTAACCAACTGAGCCACCCAGGTGCCCTGACCCCTAGTCCTGAATACTCTTAAAGGGCAACAATATGACCATATTTATAGAGTAAGATAATGAAGACTTAATAAGTAATTATTATTGGAATTGAGACAAAAATCAGCAACCACAGCAGACAGCTCAGGAAGATGTTATAGTTTGCGTTAATCTCAAGGACCGGAAAATAATCAATATCTACTTTGTTTTGCTACAGGTAGCTAGATATTGCTTCAAAGAGTATTTGTAGGAATTTCTGAGAGAATGATTACGTTTATTCTAAAGCACTTGTTTAGCATAAAATCATAAAGTTGTTTTTCAATACCAGTGTGCCACAAGTAAACATTTTATACCATCCCACAGCTGCTGCCCCTCCAAATAACTTTTGGAGTGAATTTGACGGCCTCTCAGCTCTGACCTTCTTAGTGGAGCTACAGGTCTTACCTCTACAACGTTGGTGGGATTGCGGATATAGATACCAGATGGTGTCAGCATTTCAGGACTGGAGAGTGCCTCGGTGCCAGAAACACTGATGATCACATTGTTTCTTATTATATTTCCCTGTTCTGACCAGTCTAATTTAAGAAAAGATAAATCAAACCCAGAGGAGCCACAAACATAATTAAAATTTACATACCTCGACAGTCTTGCTTCTACTAGTACACATTACAGCCTACATCATGCATACATAAATATATATTATTTAGAAAACATTTAGTATGTTCCACAAATTTAAGATACCTAACATTTTGCCATCAGATCTGTCCGTAAAATACATGACAACTTAAGGGGAGTGTAACTCAATTTAAAACCAATTTCATGGAACACTACATCAAAAACTAATGATGTATGGTATGGTGATTAATCTAACATAAAATAAATAAATAAATAAATAAATAAAACCAATTTACATACTTACCCATTTTTTTTTCAGGAGTCGCTTCCCAAGAGATGTATTTTATGTCCGTGTCTGTACCTGAGAACAAAGGTCGTTACTTCATGCATTTCATGCCACCCAGGAAGATGAGAGATACGGCAACACTATTTCTTCTTCTGGGTCTGGCTTATTTTAAATTTGTTTGTGTGTTTTTAATTTATCGACCAAAGAGATATAGATTATATGGGCTTTTTAGTTCTAGAGTATCCTAATGAATCAGAAGTTCATTTTAAACAGAATAAACAACAAAGAAACAGAGGTACTCTTTTACTTCTTAGGAAGAGTCTAAGTGACTGTCTCTATAGTCAAGTGCCACATATGCATGTGTCTGCTCCAGCCCCTTCCCTAGCTGTTCAAATTGGCCACCAACTATCCGCAGTGGTCTGGAATAGAAGAGAATAAAAGAGCATGGGCCCTGCTACAGAGACCAATTAGCCATGTATGGGGCATCAGTAAAGAACAGCCCCACAGACCCTTCTCCTTATTAGGTATTTCGGTATATGAGCTTCCCATGTCCTTTCATGACCTGGGTTTACAAACCCATTTTGCATGAAGTTAAGTACTTTATAATGCACTAATAAACAAATATTTTAATTTCATCACCTGCAGCATAATAGATGTCAAGAGCTTCCAATTCAAAATAAGCACTAAAGGCTAAATTCCTCCTTCAGGTTTGTTTCCTTGCCTAGTTAATGTCTATTCCATATAACTGTTTTCGGCTAAATTAATATTGTTAGGGTACCTTCCTGAATTTCTGCTCCGGGTTTTGGCAAACTTTTCCCTTACACAGACAAAAGTAAGAATAAACAAAGTCAATCTCCACCTGTTAGTTTAACTGACCTGTAACTGTTCTTTCCAAACAAAAGATTTTCCTGCACCTGATTGCCACGATTGTCCTTAGTTCTTTGTCTTCTAGAGCTGGAGTTTGTTTTAAAGCAAGCTTATATGATCCATATTTTCTCATTAAACAGTTTCCCTCTCAGGATTAGGACCTTTATAGCTTTTTTCTCAACAGATCGTTCTTAAATGAAACACATACATGTTCCCACTGATGGTATCACAGAATTAATTTAAATGAAACACTATTTAACAAATATAGTCTGACTTTCACTGAAAACCTCTGATTTGCTTTTGTATTGCAATATATTCAAAGACCTTTTGTTCATTAATTCATTCATTTTTTTTTTTTTTAATTTTATTTATTTTTTAGAGAGCAAGCGAGAGAGAAACAGCATGAGAGGGGAGAGGGTCAGAGGGAGAAGCAGGCTCCCCGCTGAGCCGGGAGCCCGATGTGGGACTCGATCCCAGGACCCTGGGATCATGACCTGAGCCGAAGGCAGACGCTTAACCATCTGAGCCACCCAGGCACCCCAATTCATTCATTTCTTTCAACAAATATACCTACAAAGGACTAGTTAATGTGCTAAATGCTAAGGAAACAATGTTCACATTAAATCTGGTGGTACAAACAGACATTAATCAGATGATCAGAAACATGATATGTAATTTTAAATCAATAAATGATGACTAGTGCCCGAGGAGCTTAAACAGAGGGACTTGATTTGGGGGTGTGGGGGAGAGAACTTTTCAGGAGGAGAGCGAGCAGTATGAGTAGAGGGAAAGAGTTTGTGCGAAAGCCTTGAGGGGAAAAAAATGTGGCCTTTTGAAAGAATTAAAACAGTTCAGTGTAGCTAGAGTACAAAGGAATAGAAAAAGAGCAAGACAAGTTCACAAACGTTAATAGAGACAAAATCGGGCGCCTGGGTGGCTCAGTTGGTTAAGCGACTGCCTTCAGCTCAGGTCAGGATCCCAGAGTCCTGGGATCGAGTCCCGCATCAGGCTCCCTGCTCTGCGGGGAGCCTGCTTCTCCCTCTCCCACTCCCCCTGCTTGTGTTCCCTCTCTCGCTGTGTCTCTCTCTGTCAAATAAATAAAAAAATAAATAAAATCTTAAAAAAAAAAAAAATAGAGACAAAATCACTGAGGGAGACTTCTAAGCCAGGTTAAGGATTTAGGATTGTATTCTAATAGCAATAAGAAATTCTTAAAGAGTTTTAAGGATGGGAGTGATATGATGCAATCTGTGTTTTTTAGGGATAATTCTGGGTTCTGCAAGGGGAATGAACTTTAGGAGAAAAAAGTGGATACAAGTGACCAAGCAGAAGATTCTGAAACATGAGCATCTTTAGCAAACCACAGGAGAAACTAAGAACAGAATTCAGAATTTTTAACTTCCTGTCCAACATCAAGGCTTAACACTTCATGAGACTGTACAGAGATTTATTTATGTGACTTTAAATTATGGTGAAAATTGCTGACAGTAAATTTGAAAACCTCCCATTTCATATTTATTAACCTGAATTGAAATGTCTCCTTTAAAAGATCAGTTTCCTCTTGATACAGTTGAGGAAGCTAATTAGTGTTGGGTAAATTTAAATTCAGAATTTTAAACTATGGCCTATTTCCAATGATCAGAGGCTAAAGTTTTTACAGATTGGGAATTCAAATTTTGGGAAAATTCCTCTTGAAAAACCATTTGTCCTACTCAAGAATGCCGAAATGAAACAAATTCATCACTTACCTACCAGCAGTGCATGGCCTAAAATATTGTAGAATACATTACTGTCCACCTTCAGGCCCAAGGTCCTTGACATGCTAAGGCCTCTACTGAAGGAGCTCCACACTGTGCAACCCTGTACATAGGAATCTGAAGAGGAAAGAGTAAGTCAAACATTTGAAGTGAATCTTGAAGGTTCCTTAGATTCTGTTCATCATTTCCAAAGCAAACTGTAATATAACTGAGAACATTCCCCCTACAATAATGAAACTCAGGAAATGAGGAGTTGGAAAGAAAAATCAAATCAAGAAAATGGGCAACCCAGGCCAAGGCACCTCAAAGATACCAAGGATAAGCAAGGTGGAATCCAAGAGTCAGGTGCTAGAAAGAAAACCATCTGAGAAAGAGACAGTATGGCCAAACCACCAAAGAATTCTTGGCTGTCAGGATTTCCAAATGGCCACCATCTTTGCTATCCTCATCACAATATGGCAGACAGTGGCTAAAGAGAAGTCAAGGACAATGTGAAGAGTACTCTTGAAGGACCAAACCATGAACTTTGAAAATCACATCTTCCATGTGGAGATACAGTCATTATTTCTTCAGGCTGTGACATATTTTTTTTAACTTGCCAGGCAATTATATCCTTGGCCTAAGACAGCCAGAGATTCTTATTCAAAATGTAAGTAAAGCCAGAGGTTGACCTGAGGATCATGACTTTCACATTTGAACGTGGTAGGTTGATGAGAGTGAAAGGCAAGTACCTCTACTATGCTAAAAGAAATTGACATTTAGGAAAATCATTACCCTGGCTCCATGGGCATATTTTATACCCCCCCCCATGAAGTTATATCAACTGGATCAGTCAATAAATAAATATTTACTGAGTATCAACTATATATTTCAGGAATTGGACAAACAAAACTAAGTAAATTCTGCCCTTGTGTATCTTCATTCTGGTGTAGGAAACTTACATTAAAATAATAATGGATAATTAAATGATAAATCCTGATAAAGGAGTTTTATATTACTTCCAGGTAGTGAGAGATATTATATAAATATCAAATGTTTGAAGTACTGAAAAAATTACTTTGGTTTATGGAATAATTTGACTTTTAAATTGGAGCTATCCAGAAAATTCTCAATGACAATGTCACTATAGACACTGAGCCTCCACATTCTCCTAGATCCCAGCTCCTCTGGTACCAGATACCCTCACATTACTCACCAATAAGTTAACCCATCCATACCCACCTCTGTAGGAAACACTGCCTGCTGCAGACTTTTCCTGACTCCAGATCTCTACATACACTCATTCAGTATAGGCTTGCGCATCTGAACAATCAATAAGCACTAATGTGTTTTTGGAGCTATTATGGGCAGAATTCAGGGATTTACCTGTAAAAGTAGCAGAGATGCCAGCACCTTCTAACTCTAGTGCCTAGGCGCAATTGGCCACACAGGGTACAAGAGCCTTCAGGGCATGAAACAATAAGAGATTCTTTGGCAAGCATGCCAGAAGCTTCTAACCCCTCCCAGGAAAGACAATTGCATTTTAACAGAGACCTACAGGGGATAATATATGAATTCAGTGCTTTTCAAACTTTTTAAAGCACTGAATCCTTTCCAACTAAAACTAAACTTTAAAAAAATAGATAAAAGTGTAGCTATTCTGAAGCAGGTTGGCGGAGGCAGATAGACTTTTGAGCAAGGAAAGATTTGATTACATTTAATCAGTATAACTCATATGTGACTTCTACCCTGACTGATACTGGAGCTTGTCCCACATCAAACTTTATGTGGCACTATAAGCACCAGGAGACCAAAGAACCAGGGAGTACGGTACAAAGATACTGATCATCCCAATGTGCTAGGGAAGGAGCCATGTTAGGAAACATCTCCCTAAATGAGAGATATTATATAAATATCATATGTTTGAAGTACTGAAAAAATTACTTTAACTTGCCAGGCAATTATAATGAATGTCAAAATAAATAATGTGGAGATCTGGAAAATTAGGATAGACATCCTTGGTGTGCGGATTATTGGAGGTGAGAAAAAAAAATGCTGCAGGTGCCAGGATTCTGTCCTCAAGGATCTCAAGGATTACTTTGTCATTGCTTGCTGAAATTCTACCATCTCTCTAGACCTGCTTGAACCACCAAGTATGTCCTGATACTTCCTGTCAGACATCACCCCCAGAGCACCAGCCCTTTTCAGGAAGGCAAAGCTTGAATGTGTGGGTGTTGGAGAAGCTGGGGGTGGGGAGGGTGATTCAGAAAAGGAGCTGCTGTCCTCATTACTTAGCATCTCTGGTTCTCTGCATGTCCGCATCCGGTATTGGGTTTTTGCCCTGGATGTTCCTATGTCTCTCCAACTTCAGTTTTAGAACCTTTATTTACATCTGGTCATAGTCTTCTTTTCTGGTTCTGATCTTGTTTTTCACCTAGTTGTTCTCATCTGCATTTGATGTTTCCTGCTCCCTTCCTATATCTTTAGCTCTGGCCAAGATCTGCACACTCTGCCTGCTCAGTGTGCCCAGGAGAAGTACCTGGTTCTCAGCCCATTCTCCCCTATTTTCCCAGGTAGAAGACTCCTCTGAGTTAGGACAACTTCATATGGAAATGCTTTCTGCTGTGCTGGGCTCTCATAGCACTGATAATTTATACTATTCAATATCCATTTACCTGCAATCACAAAGGTAGTAAATGACAGAAGCAGGATTCAAAACACAGATTTGTGTGGCTCACTCCATGTCTGTTGTACCTATAGTGATGTTTCCCACAGTGTATTCCTTAGACTACTTGTTCCAGAATCACAAGGCTTGCTTTTAAAAATTCAGATTGCTAGGCCTACCTTAGACCAGAATTTGTCAGGGCAGAGTCTATAACCCTAAATTTTAGTGAGTGCCCCAAATAATTTTTGTTAGGCATACTAAAATTGGAGAACCATAGATCTAGAATATAAATTATCTACCTTTGAACCCCCCATGTCCCCATCTGATACCTATCATGACCCTTGCATGTACAACCTTGAACATGGAAGAAGAGAGAAAAATGAGAAGTCATAGGCCTGGGCCTGCTTACCTCTCATAGCTCCCACCAGAGTCAGGGAGCTCAGATGCTTACGGAAGGCTTGCCCCAACACCCGAAACTGCACTCCCTTCAACTGGACCTGGCTGGGCTCCTCTGGGAAAGACTGAACAATGACTCTGGCCCCCAGATCCCTGGATCCCAACATCTTCTCACTCTTGGAATATAAACAGTCCTGCAAATCCCCTGAAACACAGAATGAAGCCGGGGGGTCCTGAAGCAGGTGCAACGTGCTTCTAGACAAATCATCTGGTATGAAATTTACTGTCAGCACAAGAGACAAACCATTATTGTTTGTTTCATTTAATAATCTTATTTCCCTTTTACTTTGATTCTCCTCTTTGGATTATTAATTAAAACATCTGATAACTAGGACATGATGTTGCCTTCACTCTATTATTTCCAGAAGCCCCCAAATCAATCACCTTAATTACTGTCACAAAGAGGCTGACTATAACCCACAAAACCAACCTAAATAGATGCTTATTTCAATCCAAAAGATCCCCTGGAGGGAGTGTGCAATAAAATGACCTTCTCGTGGTTGATAATTGTAGGGAAGAAATGTGAGCGCTGAATGTAATCACAGCTCTTTTTAGTCTTAAGCTGTCCAGTGGAGTTTCCCCCCTTTATTTTGCTGCTTTGTAGTTTGGGGACATAGTAATAAAGCCACTGCAGAAATGGCAAAGGGCTCCAGAGAAGCAGCTGAGCAGCATCCTCACCACCCTCATCCTCAACGCCTCCTTCCCAGCCAGTTCCCTAGTGAGGACAACAAACTGCACAACTCTAATACACTCAGCTACCATTGCATCAAAGTGTTGTGACCTCAGGATCCAGGACACTTTCTGTGGACACATGGCATTTGGTGGTGTGAACTAACCTCAGAATGGATAAGAACTCATTTTCTGAATTAGTTCTTTATTATCCATGTTAATAAATCAAAATGCCACAAATACAAAATGATGTATCATTCCACAGTGAATAAGTCACAGTAAATTTGCTAACACCCAGGAATAAATATATAAGTGGTAAATAAAGAGGTGTTTCACATTTGTAAGCTTTATCACAATTTTGATTATTTCTGCCAGTGATCCATAATATTTTGAGTGGCCAGGCCTCATATTATTTATTTGGCTGCCTCATTTCCACACTTTAGCCCCATACGAAAGGGCGAGCGATATGTTGTTTTTTTAAGGAATGTCTATTTTGATTTATTTTGAGAATTTTGTAATAACATTTAAGAGTTGTAATGAAATCAGGGATTTTTCCATTAGGAGCCAACAGATTTGCAATGGCCCAGACCTAGAAGCATGAGCTCCCTAGCAGCACAATCAGACGCAGCATTTTAGACAATATGATCTGAGAATACCTGTATGAGAACTACCGAGATAGTTTGAATACAGTGCAGTTCCCATTTCAGCAAAATTGTTAAATTTGGCAATCATTGGATTCTAACCCACAGTATCCAAACCTTTTTCAGAATGACATGTTTGTGAGCTAAGTGACTGGGTGGTGGAGGGTAGAATCAAGGTCCCTCTCACCCAACCACATCCCAACATGACACCCACATGCATCTATATGTAGACATGACTCAAACCTTTAACTCCAGCCATGGCATTTCTGCCAGGCTCCAGACACTCCCAGGCACCTCTACGCAGGTCCTGGCTTGGCATCTATCCCGACATGTACAAAATTAAAATCATGATCTGTAGCCTCCCACTCCAAAAGCTGTTCTTCTTGCCATCTCGCTAAATAGCCTCATCATCCATCCAGAGCTCATGCCTGGGAGTCATCCTTGACACCCACACCATCCTAAACCAAAGTTGACAAATGATATCTTCACAACATGTGAAAGCCTCATAATCTACAGCCTGGGAAACTAAAACATAACCTACTAAACTAACCATCCCTGAAATAGATGTTTAATAGGCACATCAGTGTGATTCAGTGCCTGTTATTCTTCTAGAAGATAAATTGACTTTTTCAACCACTTACTTAAAGTATGTGGTAGTTCACTCAGAAAACAAACTCTAAAAGTAGGGGTGAGGTGGGGGGGCACAAGAGCCCCATCAGTCTAATCAGTAAGAATGTTCTGCCTGGGTCTATGATTCTGTCATTAAATTGTTTTCCTGAGAATTTTAGAAGGGGCCTGGAATCAGAGTTAAAACTTCCTTATAAATTCCCTTGGAAATTTAATCTGACTCTCCGGATTTAATTATTTAACAAGATTTTTTTTTCCCCAGAGAAATAATTTCACAGGTAGAAACTTGTTTACCTCGTTTACAAGGTCGTGGAAGGCAAGAGACGAAATGACATTTTATCAAGAGCATTCTGAAAACTAAAGAATATTACAGACATGCAAAGGTTAAGGGTTTATTCCATTTTGAAGGAAGTCGACATTACTACATATTGTTTGACAGGAAGAACATTCTTTTTCACTCATTGACTTCCCAGCAAAATACTTCTCTACCTTCTGAAGCACAGGCCTCCTGGCATGAAGCAAGGTGCTTCATCCTCTCGGCAGTGAGATTTCCTTGTATGGTGACACTCCTGCTAAGCAGCACTACCATGACTTTTAAAACATGGCGTTCTCCAGCCACCCAATTGTCTGTGAAGTTGTGAGAATATCTGAAGAAAAAACACATGGAAAACACTCATCTGAAGATATTACTCCAAATCTGACTAAAATAGTAAGCCACTAGATTAGCATAATTCTCCTTTGGGAGTCTGTTTCTTTACAAACTCAGGTACAAAAGAGTTGAACTATGGGCACAAGTGTGTGAGAATTAGGGGCACTGCACCATAAGACGGAAGTTCTAGAGTCTTACAGGAAAATCTTATTCAAGAAGTCTGAATCTTTCAAACATTTTGCGCTTTGTAATTTTCTCATCAACACATCTAGCACTACTTAATGTCAAAAGACATCATGGAAAGACAAGCAAGTGTCCAGACGCCAACACAGTTAAGACCTCATCTGCTTCCGTCGAAACAGAGCCAAGCTGACATTCAGTACCTCAAGGGTGACCTCAGATGGAGGTCTGTATTGTGCACGGCTTCCACAGTGACAAGCTCTTCCATGGGTTTGGCACCTTCAACACCTATTCCGCCAACGATGACAACTTCATCCCCGGGGCGCCAGTCCACGGCATCCTCCAGAGCCAACACCGTGTCCCGGGCTGAGGTAGCTGCTCGAAGATGGGTGACAGTTACTTCTGGGAGCAAACCTAAAGCCGAGTGAGGAAAGCTTGCCTTTAGACATTTTAATAGTTAACATGAGTTTGATGTTATTCAGCCAAAGAATCCTGTGAAGGAAGAGTCTGGGAAAGCAAGCTTCAGGCTTGATGAGCACCAGTGCTTTTACTTTTTTTTTTTTTTTTTTTTTTTTTGGATATTACTTTTCTCATCTGTGACATGTTGCAATAAAAAATAATGCAGGATTGAACATGGCAGGGGGTGAAAAATACAGGAATTGGAGGCAGACTCAACTGACAATCGAATCAGTTTTGCCATGTTCTAACCAAGGGTAATATACTCAAGGATGGGCTCCGGTTTCCTTCCCCACAGAGTGGTAAGAGGATTAAATGAGGAAACTATGAAACATCTAGGTTGGACCTTGCACATAATAGATCTAAAACATATTTTAGTCTTTTCCTTCCTGGCATCACACTGTTTTGAGAATGAAATTTTACCACCTCTTTCTTATGCCAAATAAAAACAAGTGGCTATGAGAGTCTCCGATATAAAAGTTCATAACAAATCTCTAACCTGAAGACTTCAGCTCAGTTTACAGATAGGGTTAGTAGAATACAGAATCAAAATTACCTTGGATTGGTTGTCCTAAGCCTTGATGTATTAAATGATCCCTTCAAACTCTAAAGTGTGTGTGTCCAAGATGGCTTTGCTAAGCAAAGTTGAAGACAGGGAAACTTGAGACTCTAGAGATCTTGGTTTGTATCAGGGTCCAGCTCATCCATCTGATCCTCCCCATGCCAGGATGCTACTCCTTAACTATCAAAGATTCAAGAAGATAGTCTGTCTCCCAGTTTATTCTGGCCTTTCCCAACAAGGGTCAAGGCAAAGACTTTTTTCAAGCCATTATCTGAAGCAATACTTCAGAAAACACATGGCTTACTCCCAACTCCTTCTTCTTTCCTCAGTACATTTCCTTCCTCCTTTGCAATAGATCATAATTTACCTTTAGCCCACAGCAACTTACTGTCCTCCCTTGTTGCACTAAAGTAAAGTAATAATACTTGAATCTCAAACTACAGAGGTAGCCGGCAATAAATCATTTTCAAATTATTTTAAACTTCCCTCTTTATTTATGTGTCTGTGTGTGCATGGGCACTTGTACCAATAATGTTGTTCTAGGCTTAGAAAGGTCCCTAGGTTAATGATGTAATTTCTGAAGTTTACTTGGGCAATAATTTTATCTTGAAATAATTTACAGAGTTCAAAATTTCTAATTATAGGGCAGGCAGAAATTAAGACATAAATCATCCCAAAAGAAAATAATTTTAATTTTATTCCTTGTTTGTATGTTTTAACCTTTGGGAAAATAAAATAAAATAAAGTCTCTTTATATGTATAAGCATACATATGCAAATTTCTGTGATCCGTTCTTGAATGTCTATACAGAAAATTTTCTACCAGGCATAGAAAATGTTTATCAGGGCGCCTGGGTGGCTCAGTTGGTTAAGCGACTGCCTTCAGCTCAGGTCATGATCCCAGGGTCCCGGGATCAAGCCCCGCATGGGGCGGGCTCCCTGCTCCGCGGGAAGCCTGCTTCTCCCTCTCCCACTCCCCCTGCTTGTGTTCCTGCTCTCGCTGTCTCTGTCTCTGTCAAATAAATAAATAAAATCTTTAAAAAAAAAAAAAGAAAATGTTTATCAAAGACAAAAATGCTCTTAAACTCTGTGATCAATTGTGCACAATACTAAATCAATATGCAAAAAACCCCTACTCTGCACCTACCAACATGCAAGCTTCAGGTAGCAGAACCAAGAGTAGGGACAAAAAGGTATTTCTCAACTAATCATTCTTATAATAGTCAAGTCAGAATGAATGAAAAAAATTCACAGAATCTTTGAAGTGCATTTTTAACTATTAACATAAATGTATGTCCTTTCAATTGTTGACAGAGCTTTTAGAAAGCAGTAAAATCATCTCATAACTTACGCACTCTCATGGCAAAATAATACCTGTCTATGTGTATGACCAAAGCATCAAGCTTGGATGTTTCATCAGTGCCTGCGTCGTATTTCCAGCTACATGGTAGACATTGACATTTGGATGAGCTACTGTTATCTCAAACTCACAAATGTCAAAGTAAGTACAATATCACCTGAGCTAGACCCTCTGCAAACACCTTTTTCTCTTCTGACCATTCTGCCTTATTCTTTTTTTTAAACTTTGCTAAGTTATTTTAGTTACATTCTTTTTTGCTTATAACCTGCAGTATCTGCCTACAATACTCAGTAACAAAGCCCCAAATTCCCTTCCTGACTTTCAAGACTCTCCATAATCTGACTCTACTTGATGGTCTTTGACTCTGTAATAAACTCTCTATTCCAGGAAGCCCAGTCTGTTTACCTCTTCTCATTTGACAGGATCATTCCTTCCTCTATCCCTTCACCCATTTTACCCCTTCCACCTGTGTGCCTTGCCTGCCTTCCCTCATCTATTCTTCCAAAATGCAGCTCAAGCCCCACTTCTTCCATTGGATTTCAGGGAGCACTTCAGCCCATGGCTAATGTCCGCTTCCTCCTATAGACCTTGTAGTGATGTGGAGCTTGTACTTGAGCAAAAGATCTGTTTATATCTGGGATTTGGGCATGCCCAGGTTTGCGGCTAGACTGTGGGCCATTTGTTTGAGTTGCTTTGCGTGGGAGGAGAAGCTTACACAAAGGAGCAGAGAGAAAAATAGAGGATGACAGGGTCTGTCTCAGATATAGGCCCTTTTTCCTGAGCCCCTGGATCCACGACTGAACCTGAGAAAAGGACCTGAAGGAACTCTCCAGATGGCTTTTGCACCTGAAGCTCCTCTGCCTGGAACTCTAGCACTAACTCCCTCTGCCTCAGTCTTCAGAATGATGTTCATTTTGGTTCCTCGGAGAGGCCTCCAAGACCTCCCAAATGGGCCCAACCTTGTGTTATAATCTGTCCCATCACCATGTTCTTCTCCTTTCTAGCACTCAACACACTGCAATTTGATCTCTTACTGTAATTCTGTCTGTCTCCCCTACTGCACAAGACAGTAGGAACTATACCTACATTGGCTCACCATCACAGCACCAATGCCTATCACAGTGTTTAGCATATAATGGGTGTTCAATAGATGTGTACTGAATGAGGAAAATCATGACTGAGACATGGAGAAATAAGCACCCCAATGTTCTGGTGTCCAGGTGATCAGGTGGAACCCCAAGTGGCCAAGAGAGGTGGTCACCACACTTCATCATGGGACACAATACTCCCACATGGCAGGGTTTGACCAACTGGGTAGCACTGAAAGCTACCCTTAGCACCCACGCTTTCAGTACTCTCATGGCAGCTACCAGCAGCAGGGACAGCACCTTCCTGAATGGAGGACAATGACCAAGAAAGCCCAAAGAGGAGGGAAAGTGGATGAAAGAAGCCTCACGGTGACAGCAACAAACAGATTAGTTGATGAACTCACACGACATTTGTCATGATGACACCTATCACAAGCAGGCAGGAATGCTGAAAAACACTGGAGATTCTGTGAGAGTTGGGGGGGAGGGGGAGGGAAATACATTTTTTGTTGTCACTGCTGAAATACACACAGGCTGAGAAGGCTCGGAGGGGGGAGGGAGTGGCGGCCGTGCTGAGGAGACAAGCTATGTAACCTATAGTCAGTACCATATATTTCAGTATTAAATTATTCCGTAATTATCACAGTGCCTATGTCTTATCTCCCACCTCAACATTTACTACCTGAGTGCACGGCCACTGCTTTATATGTTTCCTTTATATATGTCACAATTCCTAACCCAGTCCTGGGCTCACAATTAGCATTCAGCTCATAAGGATTTAAATTAACTATTTTGAATCCTGCCTTCTGGATACTCACTTGCAAAATCCCATCAGATATATGCCTAGGAACATCTGGGTGGCTCAGTCGGTTAAGTATCTGCCTTGGGCTCAGGTCATGATCCCAGGGTCCTGGGATCAAGTCCCGCATCCGGCTCCCTGCTCAGCGGGGAGCCTGCTTCTCCCTCTGCCTACCGCTGCCTTGCTTGTGCTCTCTCTATCTCTCTAACAAATAAATTTAAAAATCTTTAAAAAAAAGATATATGCCTAAGTAAGTATATAATATCCAATATGCTTAAAAGCAGAACAAACAATGCAAACATTTATTAAGAACTTAGAATAAACCCAACCTAGGCTAAGTCGTTTCACTTGAAGTAAGAACTGTTTGTTTTTTCTTGTTGTTTTTCTTTTGACAGATTAAACAGATTAGGAAACTGAAATGCTTCAGGGACAAGATTTGACAGTCATGAGACGTCAGCACTGAGTTCTGAAACCAGGGCTTCTGAGTCCAGAACCAAAGAACTGGACACATAATCGAATTGCTGGCCTCTGGAACTAACTCTAAATGAACTGTACCCAGATAGCTTTGATACTCAAAAAATTATTTTCCTTACTTCATAAATGTTATTTAAGTGCCTCACAAGGCAAACCAGCCAGCTTCTGTGATGAGGAAAGCGTTGCCCGCATTGTAAACGTGAGTCATTTCACTTCAAGAACTCTTAGAAAACCCAAGTTGGGCACCTCTCTTCCTTTCTCTACCACAAATCAAAAAACATAAAAATACAGTTTAAAAGCTCAATAATTTATGAAAATGTTCAAATGAAAAGGGTTAAGCTCTTAATGTGTAATTTAATACAATGTTTAACCACTTTGGGCTTTCAACATTGACCTGTTAACCAACAAACTATTCATTTACTCCCACTAATGACTTCGACTCATAATTGTATTTCCTACAAATTATTGTCCAAGCATTTCGGTGCCATTCATCTGTAATTGCACAGTCCCAGAGAACCATCTTACCAAATGGGCATGGAGAGAAAGAAAATAATCTTTGTGGGTTAACACACTTTAAAATCACTAATTACCCTCTGTTTATTTTGTAGGACTTCAATCTTTATTCCAAGTGAGTAACTGCCAAGACCTTCCCAAATCACTGGGTGGGGAGGTAGTGAAGGATGAGGAGAGGAAAGAGAGGGAGAGAGAGTGAGGGGAGGGGAGAAAGGAAAGGAAGAATCATTTCATTAAAATAATATTCACATCAGAATAGAAAGATAAAGGAACTCACAAAAGAACCAGAAATATTTTTCTGAAATACATGCAAATGATTTCCCCCTATTTCTGCATGCAACTTCACATTATGCATAGCAAAACGATGAATGCTGCCGTGTGTGTGTGTGTGTGTGTGTGTAGATGGATATTTCTCATGCCCTGGAAAGACAGACATGAAGAAAACAGAGTCCCTGTCTGCCAGAGTCCATGACCAGTACCAGAAATGGACAAAAATCACAGATGTACAGTGTTAAGTGTTAAGACAGAGGGACATCCGGGGTCTACTGCTGTACAAACATGGAGCACCAAGCTCACACAAAAGGAGGAGTTGTTTCTGGGATTGCTTCCCAGAAGAGGTGATGACTGATCTGGGTCTTTAAGAATAAGTCCTAGTGGGCCAGATGACAAACCAGGCAGGGCACTCCAGGCAAAGGCAATGATATATACAATGGTGTGGGCCAACGTGACACATTCGAATAGCTGCTATATGCAGCATGGGCAGAATGCACATACACAGAAGGGGGCTTGCTGATAGAGTGAGAGTGTACCTGGGAAGGCGAGCAAGACCCACTCAGAAAGGGACTCCCAGGCCCTCCCAAAGAACTAAGAGTTTATCCCAAAAGTAGCCACCAAAGGAATACTTGAGATGGTAACAACGAAATCACACTTTTGTGAGACCAGTGATATTTTAAGACCATGAGTATACAAATCAAATTGAGGAGAGAGAATCCTTAGTGAGAAAATGTACTCACTGCATATTTGGGAGAATGAGAAAAAACCTGAGTCAAGTCCTAAGATGAGCAAGAGCCAGCCAGGGCGCAAGAGGGAGCTCTATGTGTTCCAGGAACAAAATGGAGATAGGAGGTTCAGGAGAAGACAAATGAGATGGCACGGTGTGACTGGGCAAGATGGTGCAGGACCTTGTTGGAGTGTTTTCAAGAACTTAAATCTAACTTAAAATAATTCCGTGATCAAATTTCTGTTTTTACAGGTCACTCTGGCTGTTGAGTGAAGGGAAGGGAAGGGAAGGGAAGGGAAGGGAAGGGAAGGGAAGGGAAGGGAAGGGAAGGGAA
>NW_023270807.1:17813987-17823835 GCF_011800145.1 Mirounga leonina
AAGGGAAGGGAAGGGAAGGGAAGGGAAGGGAAGGGAAGGGAAGGGAAAGTAAGAAGTCTATGTAGCAGGCTGCTGCAGTAAATGGAGGATGAGTGCAGTGGTTCAGACAAGAAGTTCAGGAAGTTTGACTAAGGGTTAGGCAATGCATCTGGAGACTATAAAAATTTGAGATCTCTTTTGGAGAACCAAGAGGACTGGATGATTGGATCTAGAGGTAAAGGAGAAGATGCCAATAATACCTCATAGCCCCATAGCAGAAGCAAGTTGGTAGATAAACAGGGGCATCTGGGGAAGAAAATGAAGAGTCCATTGAATAAACATTTATTGAGCACCTACTATGCTATGTCCCATGTGCTCTTCTAGCCACTGGGAATATAGTAGTAAGCAAAACAGTCAAAAATCCCTGCCCTCATGTAGTTTATATTCTAGTGGCATTCGCTTTTAGACATACCACACTTTAGATGACCATTTTAGGCAGGTTACATTTTAGATATTAAAGAGACTATCCAAGTGAAAAGTCTGGAGCTCAGAAAAGATGTCTGAGGTTAGATAAATAAATATATAAACAGATGTTAATCCGTGGAAATTAGTGATATTGCTTGGGAGAAAGTATATAGTTATAAATGAAGACTATCCAAGCCTGAGCCCATGGGAACATTGTCATTCCAAAATTGAGTAGATGAGGAGAAACCTAAAAGGAGCAGTAGAAGGAAGAAAACCAAAAGATGAAGATAACACACTTGCCAATAACTAAACAAAACAATGCAGAAACTCATTCCTCCCCATCTCCTAACTCTGTTATTATTTTTAGGGTCTGGGCACCCCTCCCAGTGTCTCTTGTCCTTGAGTCCTATTCCCCACTGTTCATCTCTCTTCCTGCAGAGTAGCAGGATATGAGCTTTGAGGGGAAAGGATGAAGAGAAAACCCGGCCCTTCTACCATTTCTCATTTCTCCCTTCTTCCTGCTAGCTCCTGGCCCAAATTCTCTAGTCATATAATATCTCCAACAACAGGAGGAGGTGATGAGTAACCAGAGAAACTGGGGGAAGGCTGACTATGACTTGTGATTCCACCTTGCATCTGAACTGGTTCTCTCTACTCCCAGAAACCACACTGTGCCAGAAGTCTGCTTCTGGGCCACAGAAGCCACTCTGAGGACAGAGGGACTGAGAGCACCCTCTGTTACTAGTACTCAATAAGAAAAGAATTAAGATAGTAGAGCCCCAATGGAGAGAGATGTGTCCCCAGTATCCCACAGTGGAAATGGACTTACTTTCGCACACAATTAGTCTTATACTCAGTGGTCAACTGCTATACTCCCACTAGCATTAGACAGCAAGGAGATTTCGGTGAAATTGGCCTTTGGGAGCTCACCTGGATCCTTAACCACAAGGTTATCCTCATTTCTTTGAGAAAAATGCATCCTAAGTTCCAGACAACCATCTCACAAAGAGAACTCTTTGAACTCAAACCATTTGTGAATTTCAGGCGATCCAATTTACTGTGCTTCAGAAGAAGAGACTGTGACATTAACATTAATAGAAGATTATCTAGCAGACCAAAGAGATGGAATGGGGCATTTTTCATGTACCATTTCCCTCTGCCCTTGAGAACCACTTGCTGTGATAGCTCTGCTGGTTGAAGACAAAACCTGGCCCAAGAATCCTGCATGAGCTCAGCTCTGTGTCTGTACTGGGAGCCTTTGGCATCATTACTGGTTAATCTCTGGTGATATTGACGGAGCAGGGAACATGTGCCTGTAGGAAGAAGAAGGCTCAATGGAGCAATCCTCTAAATGTGCAGATCAGCTGACTGCATCCACAGCTGAGCAGGAAACATTTCTATACTGTGATGAAAGGGAATTGGGCATAGTCTGTTCCCAATGCTGAGAAGTCTACCATTTTGTTGGCACAGGGGTTTAGACTGAGGCTAACCAAGGTTATTTGGATGGTGCAGTGAGCCATGCTTTGATCGAAGGTCTTTTCTAAGGCATAAAAGAAAAGCTAACCTGGTTTCTACTCAATCTGAGCTTTACTATTGCTACTGTGATTAAAAATAAGTGAGAAAAATATAAAGATAAAACTCAACATACCCAGGAAATAGTGAATTGTAAAATATGTGGAAACATCTGTAACACTGTTCCTAGATCCTTCAAGGATTTCAGGCCAATTAAACAAATGGCGGGCGCCTGGGTGGCTCAGTTGGTTAAGCGACTGCCTTTGGCTCAGGTCATGATCCTGGAGTCCCGGGATCGAGTCCCGCATCGGGCTCCCTGCTCAGCGGGGAGTCTGCTTCTCCCTCTGACCCTCCCCCTTCTCATGCTCTCTCTATCTCATTCTCTCTCTCAGATAAATAAATAAAAATCTTAAAAAAAAATGGCATTCTTAGATCCTATAGAACTGTACTGGCCAGTCCTTTACTCAGAGGGGCAAAATCCTATTGGTCAGAGCAAAAGGCTTCTATAGCATGTCTTTAATTCCCACTCCTATTCATTGTCCAAAAAATTTATAAAACTTCAGGTATATTTCAGACCAGATAGATAGTATTTTTTATAATCATTGCTACAGTTTATGGTTTGGAGTGGAGGCAGCAATGAGGAAAAAAGGGCTAATTTTTAAGAGCATAATTTCTTTTTAGAAAAGCAATTGATACTGTTTAATATAAAAATATAGAGAAGCTAAAAGAAGATAATAAAAGCATCCACAATCTTACTACAACAGTTTAATAAATATCTTTTCTTTCCTATCCCTTCTATCCTATGTTCACAAATTGACAAAATTTCACATATAAATAATTAATACTATACATACTATAGAATGATGTTATAATTTTTGACATATCATTTTTGTAAATTCTCTTTACTTAACATAGTAAATATTGATATATTAATATATTCTCTTTACTTAATCCTATACTTAATGATAGCTGTATTATATATTATTTAACTCATAATGGTATCATAGTATCCCATTTACAAGATGTGTATTTTATACAGTAATCCCTTATTTCTTCATACTCCGTTTTTTCCCAATATTTTGCTCTCATGAACAATGCAGACATGGACATTCTTGAGCACAATTTTTATGCATGCTCACGGTTACCTCCTTAGAGCAAACTCCTAAAAGTGGCATTGCTATATCGAAGCATATACCTACTTTTAAGCCTATTGATATAATTACCAAATTGTCTTACAGGAAGACTCACAACTTCTACATCCACTAGCAGCACATATGAGTGTCAGTTCCTCAGACTTTCTACTACTTTTTTTTGGTCTTGGTCAATTTGATTGTTAAGGGAAAAAAAAAAAAAAAACACTTCTGTTTTAATTTGCATTTCTTTGATTACCAATAAGAAGAAGGTAGAAGAAAACTCATAAAAACAAAAAAGAATCTCTTTTCTGTCAACGTAGGACAAACCTGAGCCCCCTCCTCATGTACTCAGATTAACTGGATATTTAATTCATGATACAGTTATGCCTATTCACATTCTTTGCCAGATTTTAAATTTGTTGGGTGGGGGGATGGGGAGGCTGGGTGATGGACATTGGGGAGGGTATGTACTACGGTGAGCGCTGTGAATTGTGTAAGACTGATGAATCACAGACCTGTACCCCTGAAACAAATAATATATTATATGTTAATAAAAAAAATTTTTTAAAGACATTAATTTGTATCTATATCAGATAAGAATTTGGCATGTGATAAAGGTAATATTTAAAATTCTAAGGAAATGTTGCTGTATTAGCTTCCTATGCTGCTGTAACAAATAACTACCACATTGCTGTCTTAAAACAACACAAATGTATTACTTCATAGTTCTGAAGGTTGGAATTCCAAAAGTGGTTTCACTGAGCTAAAATCAAGGTGTAGGCAGGATTGTTTCCTTTTGGAGACTCTGAGGAAGGAAAATCTGTTTCCCTGCCTTTCTCTGCTGCTAATGGCCACCTTGTATTCCTTGGCTTGTGGGCTCTTCTGTCTTCATGGTGCATCCCTACTATCTCTGTTTTTTTCAATCCCATCCTCTTCTTTTTTGCATGACTCCTCCTGCATCCCTCTGATAAAGACTATGGTACTTACATTAAGCCCATCCAGGAAATCCATGATAATCTCTCCATTTCAAGATCTTTAACTTAATCACATCTGCAAAGTTCCTTTTGCCAAATAAGGCAAACTTCATGGGTTCCAGGAATTGCGACATGAACATATTCTGGGCCATTTTTCAGCCTATCACAACTGCACTGTTGAATAAATAGTATCGAGAAAACGTACTAGCTATTTGAAGAAAAAATTAGGTAATTGACTTAAACACTGTATCAAAATAAATTCTAGATGGATTAAAGCAGGTGTTGGCAAAATTGTTCTGTAAAGAACAGGATAGTAAATTGTTTTGGGTTTGCAGGCCAGATGGTCCGTGTTACCACTGCAGCATGACACGGCCATAGATAATACCTAAACACATGGATGGGCATGGCTGTGTGTAATATAATTTTGCTTACAAAAACAGGCAATGGGCCGGATTTAGCCCATGGGCCATACTTTGCCAACCCTGGATTAAAGACACTAATGTGGAAAAATAAATAAAAGCACCAGGAAACAAATAGGTAAATTTTTATATGTCTATATAGGAAAGGGTTTTCTGGGGTGCCTGGGTGGCTCAGTCAGTTAAGTGTCAGACTCTTGATTTTGGCTCAGGTCATGATCTCAGGGTTGTGAGACCCAGCCCTCTGTCCAGCTCACACTGGGTGTGGAGGCTGCTTAAGATTCTCTCTCTCTCTCTTAAAAAGAAAAAAAAATGAAAGAGTTTTCTAAGTGTGAAAACAAAGGCAGAAATCATAAAAAAAATACTTGTAAACTTGCTATTATACAGGCCAGAAAATGCCATAAAAATATTGAAGGTAAATAACTAGGAAAGAAACAGGTTCTTTATGCCCCTATCAAGAATATTACAAAGGGGGAGGGAGAATATTACAAAGGGAGCCAAAAGGGGTACAGGCCCACCTGGAATCCCAAAATAACCTGAAAAATTAAAATTGAGAAGATTGTTCTGGAAACCTGAAAGGAGTATCTTCAGTTTGTCTTTCTGCCACAGGTGAACACCAGCCATGTGTATGCAAAATAGAAGTGAGCCATGGGTGTCTTAAGTGTATGAAAAGGATGGAATGAGTGTTACCATCCTGTCTGGGCACGGTTTCATAATCTGTAAGATGAAAGTAATAATTCCAGTCTTCGCTACTTCACAGAGTTGTGAGAGTTAAATGAGAGGAAAGAATGGGAAGTGGTTTTGAAAATTATAAAGCACCAGGATCTAGGTAAAATCCAATTTTAACAAATACTGAATATAATGTCCAATTCAATGATACTCTTCCTCCATGACCAGGCTGAAAGCAGTACTATTAATAGTACTGCTTTGATGATATATATGGAAGAATTCTCTTTGAAGGAAAAATCACAAGCTCCAGCCCATGTAACAGTCCACTTACTTAGCAACATTGAATTTCTTTTGATACTAAAAAATGTAAAAAATGTCAAGTCAAGACTATTATTAACCATTTGATAAACTAAAAGAAGGTTACCAAGACTGGAACACTGCAGTGAGGCAGGGAGGAGTAAGAGGGGGCTGGAAAACATGGCAGAAGGAGTAGGCAGGAACTGCATCAGGTAGAACATCGTAATCATGTTAGAAATCTTGGGACTTCAGATCAGAAAGCACTGGAGAGCTTTGAGCTGCAGCATGATATAAAGAGTTCTGTGTTTTTAAAAGATCACCTTGGCTCCAGGGTAAACAATGACCTGGAGAGTGACAAAAATGGCAACTAACAGATAAACCAGAAAGTTTAAACAGTAGTCTGGGCACAAGTTGGTGGTATCATGAAGGAAGGTGATAGTAATGGGGGTGAAAAGAAGTAAATGGGTTCAAAAGTTATCCAAGAATTAAAATCAGGACTTGATGATGGACACAATATGGGAAATGATAGAAAAGGAGAAATCAAGAATGACAACCAGCTGATGGATTACTAGAAAACAGTAAATACCATTCCAGCCTTCTTAGAATAATAATGAGGCAGCTTCATTAAATCAAAACTGTAGGTATATGATAACAATGAAAATAACTAACATCTACTGAGTAGTTGCTTGATGTTTGTCCTTGTGCTAAGTGCTTTACATGTTTTAGTTCATTTAAACCACATAGCAGCACCATGAGAAATGTTTTTGTTTTAATTTTATTTGGCAGACAGGGGATTGGCAGAGCCACCTGGGGCTTCATTTTTCCAAAATTGGGTTGGCTTTTAGTTGGAGGCATGGGCAAGGGGGTGAACCCAGGACAGTAGACACCCCCCAAGGGTAGGATAAGAACTGGGGCTGAGGGCGCCTGGGTGGCTCAGATAGTTCAGCGTCTGCCTTCGGCTCAGGTCATGATCCCAGGGTTCCGGGATCGAGCTCCGCATCGGGATCCCTGCTCAGCGGGAAGCCTGCTTCTCCCTCTGCCTCTCTCTCTGTCTCTGTCTCTTATGAATAAATAAATAAAATCTTTAAAAAAAAAAAAAAAAAGAACTGGGGCTGAGCCTTAGGTGGGTTCTTTGTTCCCAGTGCTCCCCTGCACAGCTCCCTCCCCCAAAGGCTCTATGGCAGACACAAGAGTGGGGAGGCTGGGAGGGACCACAGTGGTTGTTCACTTGGATAGGACAGCAGAAGACTCAGACACCAGCCTCCCATCACAGGTCTCGATCTTCTTCACAACTACAGCCTTAAAGGAGCTGCCCTGGCTGAAGGCACTGGAGTCCCTGCCAGAGTCAAAGCTCAACTGGAAGAAGCTCAGGCCATAGTTGAGGTCAGGGCTTGTGAGCCTCCCATAGGCCGAGCTCAGGCCACCTTGAGTAGCCACTGGTGGTCTTAGTATGGATACTCATGTTCTGTATCCCAGACTCCAGCCAGCTCTCTTCACCCTCCAGCAGCTTGCAGTAGGTGGTTATCTCAATGACCAGGGCCAGCTTGATATTCATGAGCTCTCGGTACTCATGCAGTTGCCGTGCCAGTTTCTGCTTGGCTCACGGGGGAGCAGCCTCCAGCTCACCTACCTTGGCATTGGTATCCTTAATGGCCAGCTCCCTGTGCTCTCAGCATCAGCTATGGTGACCTCCAGGGAAGCCCTCTGGCTTTTGAGGCCCCTGAGCTCCAGCCTAATGTTGGCTGATGTTCTGGTTCATATCAGAAATCTCCATCTTCTGAATGGATAAAGAAGATGTGGTATAGATATACAATGGAATATTATGCAGCCATCAAAAGGAATGAAATCTTGCATTTGCAACGACATGGGTGGAACTGGAGGGTATTATGCTGAGCGAAATAAGTCAATCAGAGAAAGACATGTACCATATGATCTCACTGATATGAGGAATTCTTAATCTCAGGAAACAAACTGAGGGTTGCTGGTGTGGTGGGGGGTGGGAGGGATAGGGTGGCTGGGTGATAGACATTGGGGAGGGTATGTGCTATGTGAGCGCTGTGAATTCTGTAAGACTGTTGAATCACAGACCTGTACCTCTGAAACAAATAATACATTATATGTTAAAAAAAAAAAAAGAAAAAGAAAAAGAAGATAGCAGGAAGGGAAAAATGAAGGGGGAAAATTGGAGGGGGAGATGAACCATGAGAGACTATGGACTCTGAGAAACAAACTGAGGGTTCTAGAGGGGAGGAGGGTGGGAGGATGGGATAGCCTGGTGATAGATATTAAAGAAGGCATGTACTGAATGGAGCACTGGGTGTTATATGCAAGCAATGAATCATGGAACACTACATCAAAAACTAATGATATAATGTATGGTGATTAACATAATAAAAAAAAAAACTCCATCTTCATGTGTGAGAGGTCATGCTTCCCATCCAATGTCTGCAGCTCCTTGTACTTGATCTGGTACATGGTCTTGGTCTCAGCCTGGCTGCAGTTGGTGATTTCCTTGTAGTGGGCCTTGACCTTGGCGATAATGCCATCCAGGTCCAGGGAGTGGCTATTGTCCATGAACAGCACCACGGATGTGTCCGAGATCTGGGACTGCAGCTCACGGATCTCCTTTTCATACAGCTGCCTTAAGAAGCTGATCTCACCAGTCAGCCCTTCCAGGAGGAACTCCAGCTCTACTATGTTCATGTAAACTTTGTCCATATCCTTCTTGATGAGGACAAATTCATTCTCCATGTCTGCATGCCCTTTGATCTCCTCCTGTTTATTCTTAAAGTCCCCCACTAGCCCCTGCATGTTGCCATGCTCCACCTCCAGCTTCAGCTTCTCCTGGGCTACCGTGTGTCTGGCTGCCGCCGAGGGTTGTTGATATAACTCTTGAATGTGTTGCCCATGTTGCTCCAAGCAGGTTTCTGCTGCTGCAGGAGGCTTCATCTGGACTCCAGAATTTTGTTCTGCCACTCCAGGTACCACAACTTGTCAATGAAAGAGGCAAACTTGTTGTTGAGGGTCTGGATCTGCTCCTTGTCCTGGGTGTGCACAGCCTGGATGTTGGGGTCCACCTCCAGCTTAAGGGGGCTCAGCAGGCTCTGGTTCAGTGAGACAGCTATGATTCCCCTCATACCCCTGGCCCTGTCATAGCCTCCAACCACACTCATGCTGGTGCCCAGGCCACCTCAGAACCTGCTACCCACCCAGGAGAAGATGGAGAAGCTGATGCGTGCACCAGGAGCTCTCATGTAGGAGCGGCTACTGAAGGCCCTGGGGCTGGAGGTGGACATCTTGTAGGACTTCCAGGTCACCTGGATGACATGGTAGAGGCTGGAGTGGAGGCTGGGGTGGAGGAGAGTAGGCTGAACCTAACAGAGGTTCATGAAGGAGCCAAGAAGCTGTTTCTAGGTCAAAATGTTTCAGAATCATCTCTAGTTTATAGATATAGAAACTGCAACATTGAGGAATTGACTTTTTCAAGTTCCACCAGATAATCAATGGTAGAGATAGTATTTGGACCCAAGCAGTCTACTTCCAGAGCCTAAACTCCTGACATTCATCAAGAGAAAGATGAGTGAGTGAGTGAGTGCTCTATAACTGAGTCAGGACAAGATCATCTGGAGAAGATGGAGAATGTCAGCGAAAATTCTCATGTGCTAGCAGGAGAAAGTGGACTATAGAAATCTTGAAAGAAAGAAATGGATCATAGAGCTACCTATTTCCCCTTGGGAAGTTATGTGTCAAGACAGGAGCCTTGCTAGCTCCCTGGATTATGTGTCCAATGATAGAGAGTCAGTTATAGAAAATGGGATCCATTTTAGTGACTGTGATGGTAAACTGTATATGTCAACCTGACTGGGCTAAGGCCAAAGACAACTGGCCAAACATTATTTTGGTGTGTCTGTGAAGATGCTTCTGGATGAGATTAACATCTGAATCCATGGACTAAGTAAAGCTGATTGCCCTCCCTAATGAGGATGGGCCTCATCCAATCCATCAAAGACCCGAATAGTACCAATAGTACAAAAAAGGCTAAGTGAGAGGGAACCCCTGCCCAACTGCTGAGCTGAGACATTGGTCTTTTCCAGCCTTCAGATTTGGACTGAAACACTGGCTCTTCTTGGGTTTCAAATCTGCTGGCTTTTGGACTGCAACTTACAGCATTTGTTCTCCTAGTTCTCAGGCCTTTGGACTCAAACTAGAACTATATATATCAGCTCTCCTGGATCTCCAGCTTGACTGACTTTGGATCTTGGGACTTCTCAGCCTCTATAATCACATGAGTCAATTCCTTATAATAAATCTTATTATAATCCACAATATTAGGGTTCTCAGGATAAATAGAATATGATCTATCTATCTATCTATCTATCTATCTATCTATCTATCTATCTATC
>NW_023270807.1:17823845-17827080 GCF_011800145.1 Mirounga leonina
ATCTATCTATCTATCTATCTATCTATCTATCTATCTATCTATCTATCTATCTATCTTCCTAACTGTTGATAGGATGAAGTAGTGAAAATAATACCCAAGGCCTTAAATTTCCTATCTAAATCCTTATGGTTCCAAAGTTTTCTCTAAATTTTTTTTATAATGTTATTCATGAATGAATAAGTCACTGTGTTAGCCAGTGTTCTCCAGATAAATAGAACCAATATGATATACGTATGTACGAAAAAAGTTTAGAACTATAGGGGTTTACATAGGAAATTTAAGGCCTTAGGTATTATTTTCAGTACTTCATTTTATTAACAATTGGGATTTTAGAAGGAAGTAGCTCACAGTTTGAAAAAAATCTATTGTTCTAAATTGAAAAATATCTTCCCAATTTATCTTTGTGTGGTCTAAATATTCTACACAGCTCTCTTCCCTCCTCCCCCTTAAGTCCCCCAAAGAGGTTGCTATTGATCAATCATTTCTAGAGTATACATAGCACAGCCCTAGGGAATGGAAAATTCACCAGGCCAAACAAAGGGGAGTTTCTGCTTTTACCCTCTTTTCCCTCACAGCGATAGGGAAAAGGTTCAGGAGGCAGCTCCTTCAAATCTGCCCCCAATCTAGAAAAGCCTAAAGTAGATAGGCCAGACAGGCTCTCTCCTGAGCAGTGAGGCAAGTCTGCTCTCTTCTCTTTTTGAACTCACTGGCTACACTGGACTTTGTTAATCAGCAAAGCCCCAGTGTCTTTTTTTTTTTTTTTAAGATTTTATTTATTTATTTGAGAGAGAGAATGAGAGAGAGCACATGAGAGGGGTTAGGGTCAGAGGAAGAAGCAGACTCCCTGCCGAGCAGGGAGCCCAAAGCGGGACTCAATCCAGGGACTCCAGGATCATGACCTGAGCCGAAGGCAGTCGCTTAACCAACTGAGCCACCCAGGCGCCCCACCCCCAGTGTCTTATATGGCCTTAGAAGTAAAGAAGGAAAGCAAGCTTGTTGCCCATCCCCTTCTACCTTAGTCAAGAAGAATTAGTCACATGGTATATCATTGCTCACTAGAGGTCCTCTTTTGGCTTAAGCCAAGTCCTAATACAGTTAAGTCTTGAACAACATGGGTTTGAACTGCATGGGTTCACTTATGCAGAATTTTTACTCTACAGTACTGTAAGTGTATTTTCTCTTTTATGATTTTCTGAATAACATTTTCTTTTCTCTATCTGACTTTATTGTAAGAACACAGTGTATAATACGTATATTATACAAAACGTGTTAATTGACTGTTTATGTTATCGGTAAGGCTTCCTTCCAGTCAACAGTAGGCTATTAGTAGTTAAGTTTTGGGGGGAGTCAAAAGTTATACACAGATTTTCAACTGTGCAAGGGATCAGTGCCCATAAGCCCCACATTGTTCAAGGGCCAACTATACTCAGGATTGATGCCTTTGCTGGCCATTGCCTTTCATGTACATATTTACACAAAAAAGTGACCAATCCAAATCAAAATTCATGTGGTCCTAGATCCCCTAACTGAAAACTATCTTAAAATCAATGTCATTCTTGAACCACGAGAGACGATGGACTCTGAAAAACAAACTGAGGGTTCTAGAGGGGAGGGGGCTGGGAGGATGGGTTAGCCTGGTGGTGGGTATTGAGGAGGGCACATTCTGCATGGAGCATAGGGTGTTATGCGCAAACAATGAATCATGGAACACTACATCTAAAACTAATGATGTAATGTTTGGGGATTAACATAAGAATAAAAGAATAAAAAATTAAAAAAAAAAAATCAATGTCATTCTTTTACTAACACTTTCTAGCCATTATCAAATCTAGAAAATATCACAATGTTATTATACATTTCTTAATTCTAAATTTTCAATTAATTGTGTTTCTATCAACTGTGGCTTTGGTTTTGCTTAGTGAAGTGACTTGTTGGTTGGGGTTTTTTTCAAGCCAAACTAAAGAAATCAGAATTTGCTTGCTATCCAGTAAAATCTTATTAATTTATAATTTCAAATTAGTAAAAGTAGTAAAAATGTGGCTTTGGTTTTGCTTAGTGAAGTGACTGGTTGGGTTGGGGGTTTTTTCCAAGCCAAACTAAAGAAATTGGAATTTGTTTACTATCTAGGAAAATCTTATTAATTTGTCATTTCAAATTAGTAAAAGTAGTAAAAATGTTAGATTGTCAAAGGTTTAAAAAGTAGACAAGCCATTGTTTTTACCTGTCCATTCTCTTATTCTGGTTAGATAACACATCTCTAATGTCAAACCATCCTCCCTCCACCTGAGACAATGTCATTCTGGGTGGTTGTCTACACACTTGCTCCCTCTTGGCCCAAAGAATACCACTTCTCTAGTCATAGTAGTGGTTTTAGTGATAGGCTTCTGACCCAAACAGGGCCAAAGTTAATACTGAGGATTTTGCTCAAGCTTTTCATTCAGTCGTTCACACAACATATATTTCTTGAAAGCCTACTATAAGTCCAAGCACTATTGTAGGTAATAGGGATGTTATAAACGAATTAAAAAAAACAAAAAAACAACAACAGGAAACTCCCCGTCATCATGATGTATACATTCCATTAAGGAAGTCTCTAGAACAAGTACAATAAATATGATAAATAAACTGTATATAGTACATTAGTGTTAAAAGCTAAAGGTGAAAAACAGAAGGAGAGATGTGAATGTTGATGGAGGGAAATGTTGGAATTTACTTAGGAGTCAAATAGCCATTGGAAAACAGTCACTCTTTCATCTGGAGCTGCAGAGACCTGTTTCTACCTCCAGGAGAGGAGAGCTTGATTGAAAATGACACCAACCTGGGGAGCCTGGGTGGCACAGTCAGTTAAGTGTCCAACTCTCAGTTTTGGCTGAGATCATGATCTCAGGGGGCGTGAGATGGAGCCCCGCACTGGGCGTGGAGCCTGCTTAAGATTCTCTCTCTCCCTCTCCTTCTGCCTCTCCCCCTGTTCACATGCACATGCTCTCTCCCTCTCTCTCTCTCTCTCAAAAGAAAGAAAAGAAGGAAGGGAGAGAGGGAGGAAGGAGGGAGGGAGGGAAGGAAAGAGGGAGGGAGGAAGGAAGGGAAGAAGGAAGGAAGGAAGGAGAATGAAAGAAAGAAAGAAAGAGAAAGAAAAGAAAGGAAGGAAGGAAGGAAGGAAGGAAGGAAAGAAAGAAAGAAAGAAAGAAAGAAAGAAAGAAAGAAAGAAAGAAAGAAAGAAAGAAAGAAAGAAAGA